>NC_057389.1:75815550-75880604 GCF_019320065.1 Cervus canadensis
GGGCCTGGTGCACTGGGAAGACCCAGAGGAATCGGGTGGAGAGGGAGGTGGGAGGGGGGATCGGGATGGGGAATATGTGTAAATCTATGGCTGATTCATATCAATGTATGACAAAACCCACTGAAATGTTGTGAAGTAATTAGCCTCCAACTAATAAATAAATAAATAAATAATTTAAAAAATAAAAAGAATTCTAGTGGCTTCTTTAATTTTTAGCACTACAATAGTGCTGTTGAATCTCAATGTTGAAAATAAAGAAGGATTTGTAACATGGCAGGCTAATGATGTTGTCAAGCAACAGTTATCCTTTCATCTAGGATTTCTGACAAGAGGTTATTATTCATGATTGCTTAATTTAAATACTATTAGAATTAAGTCTTTTTATCATCCAAATAGTAAAAATTGGAGCAACTCCATTTAAAACTGAGTTCTATTCTGATAAAGATATACACAGCATTTCAATAAGCATATAATCAAACATAATCAGCCATTTCCCGAAAATCTGAAATAAATTAGGCCACCCCAGAATAAATTGAGGGCTGAGCACTTCAGCATATTAAGGATTTTTTTCCTCCCACACCTTTGTAAGTCTTGTGTAACTGACTTAGTGAAAGTAGCCCTTGGATTCTCCAACTTATTAAAAGCAGTTATCTTAGATTCTTTGCCTTTGCCTTTGATCTTGCCCTTCTCTTAATCCTAGGGCCTACATGGCCTCTAATATTCTTTTCTTTACTGCCCATATTTTTCCCAGTCATCACTTCTAAAACTTCACAACAGAACTTAGTTTCCCCTCTTGTACCTTTTCTGTGGTCTAAAACACAATGTTTTCTCCCTCTCCAGGTCTTTCTACACTGGTCCACTCTGGTCCACACTTTCTACACTGGTCCAACAGCTTGATCAAAGAGCCAAGTAACTACAGACTCCCCCAACAACCTGATTGGTTTGTGAATCCCCAGCTTAAGATAATCCATATCCCTCTGCCTACCTACCCTATTCCCCTCCCTAGGATTCTTATTCCTGTCACTTTGTTTTTCTCCTAGAAAAAAAGAAAACTATTAAGGAGCAGTAACATTTCAATTTGCCTGAAGTGAGTCTATGAAAAGAGAGGAAGAAAGTTGTTGAGTAGCCTTTACATAACTTCTGATAGCAATAGCAAATAATGGGATCTACCTCAACTTATTTCCTGACCATCTGGTCACCAATCGGTCTTATGATTAAGACCCCAGTGAGGGCTTCCCTGGTGGTCCAGTGGTTAAGAATCCTCCTTGCAATGCAGGGGACACCAGATTCAGGAAGATCCCACATGCCACTGGGCAACGAAGCCCATGTCCTACAACGACCAAGCCCACACTCTGCAACTACTGAAGCCCATCCACCCTAGAGCCCGTGCTCCACAACAAGAGAAGCCACAACAATGAAAAGCCCGCACACTACGACAAAGAGTAGCCCCCGCTCGCCAACTAGAGAAAGGCTGCGTGTAGCAAGGAAAACCCAGTTTAGTCAAAATCAAATAAATAAATGAATAAATATTTTAAAGAAAATGACCCCAATGAGGTAAATCTTTTTGCCCAAAATTGGTACTTATTTTCTAAAACAAGTACTTAAAAAAACCAAACAAACAAAACCCCAGAAAATTCTTTAGTCAATTTTTTGAGCATGCTGGGAAATCAATTCATTTTTAAAACTGAGAAAGTCTAGCAAGTATTTACCTTGTCTTTCCTATATGACTGTGCCCTAAGATGATCAAATAATTCAAAAGGAAGTTTCTTTTTACAGAAGTAAGAAAACTCCTAAATAAACTAACCATGAAATTAAAATACCACCATTTTGGAGCCATTAGGAAATTAATTGAACTAGTAATCAATGATGATAATAGCTACATTATGTCACAGGAGTAAAATATCCTTGACTTCTTGTGGAGGTACACATTATTACAAATGAAGTATCTTTACTTTAAGAAAAATAAAAATTCTATTTATCCTCCAGATCTAAGTACCAAATTATAAGAAATATAAGAGTTAGAGGACAGATTAAATGATACTATGATATTTAGATGTGATTTTACTACTATGAAAGACACAATAAAATAATTTTAAAACTCAAAATATTCACAACATAACATATGTCTTGATCTTGTTGTTCAGAAGAGGTATAATTAATACTGACCCTGAGAGCATAAAAGAACATCTTAAATTAAGTGTATATTCATTTGTTTACTTTCTTTCAGGGATTACAGTCCTGTGCTCCTATTGTTCAATGTACCAAAATTATATATGAATTATGTATATAATTTAATATATTTCACACAGTTTTCTAGTTCTTTACATCTAAAAGTAATATCAGATCCTGTTAGTCTCTCAAGGCTGGAAGATGAACTTTCCTCTCCCCACTTTTTTAACTTAATCTTTAATATTTTGGAAAAAATACTTTGATGAATTGAAACTTTCAGTGCCCTTCAGTTGTAGAACACAAAATATAAACATTAAGAACAGATAAATAGTAAACAACAGGAAAAATGATAATGTTCACTATAAAAATTTTGAGAATATCTTCATTGACATAATGGCTTCAGGGAGGAGGAGCAAGCTAAGGTTGGTTCTCTGTTATCTTTGTATTAGTATTAGTTTGTATAGTTGGATAGCATCACTGACTCAATGGACATGAGTTTGAGCAAACTCTGGGAGACAGTGGAGGACAGAGGAATCTGAAGTATCACAGTCCACATGGTCACAAAGAGCTGGACATGATTTAGTGACTGAACAACAGGTATTTCTAAGCAACAAGACATATTTTATGTTATGAACTTTTAAAACATCAAAATTACTGTATTTCTCTCTGTATATTAGCACTATAATCTTGGGTTTTAACTCATGGCTCATCCCTAAAAAATGTGGCATCCGTTTAGAATACAACCAATGTTCTGCTTCTGTCTTATTTTCTTCCATTTCTTTTCCATTTGCCTTATTGACTTTATAAATTTATCTATCCTGCAACTAATTGTAGATTTGTAAACTTCAAAGCAGTTCCACTTTGTGTGCAACTTCAAACTGTTTTCACTTGTCTTACCTTGAACAGAGGCAAGGTTTACTTTCATGTTACATTTCAAACCTCAGGGTCTGGGTCTCTCACTATACATTTTTCAGAGGCTTTCAATAATCCTGAGCCATCAGAGAGAGGGTTGCCTTTAAAGGATATATTGGATAGAGATGTGAGACTGGCACAATCAAGTTTTAATTGAAACCTAATATTCCATAAGCTAAAGCTGGCTTTTGGTAATGAAGAAATAGTTTTTTGTAACTCTGGCAGAGGCTCTTAGTTTCTCCAGCACATTCTCTCTTACCTCATGGTTCTTTCAACTCCTCCTCTCCTCTGCCCATGCACTTTATTCAGCTTATGTAAGTAAGAAAACTAATATTAGATGTGTATATCCTAAGATTTCTAAACTCTGCTTTGGCCAGTGGCTGTTATTTTCTTATAAAAATTCTTTTCATTTGTTTGTTATTTTAATACTTTCTCTAGCCTTTATGTTCTATTCTGAGTAGTTCTCATCCTTTTGAAAGGGAAGAGAAGAAGTTTTCAGGGTTCAGATGAAAGTATTAAGGGAGATTAAAAAAGGAGGTAGATACTCTTATATTAATACTATGTAATTTTGATGTTTTATAATATCCCACCACACTGCATTGAGTTCTTTTGGATAGATATTGATAGGCAATGTATGGAAAGAAAAGTGACAAATGGGTAGCTAAATCAAATGAAATTTCTTAAAAGTGTGGTTACCATTATTATTATATCAGAGAAAATTAAGTTCACCCTCATGTTACAAAAAAAATCCAAATTTAAGTGGCTCAAACACACAAATTTTGTCTTATAATTCTTTTCACTCAAGGAATAGCCCTATCTTGGGCTATGTCAGTTCAATGAAGCAATCAAGGACCCAAACTCCTCCAAATTATGACTTCATCATTATTTTACGTAGCCTTCATTTATATGTTTTTAAATATTGCTGGAGTTCCTGCCATTATATCAACATTATGTCAACATTCCAGTAAAGGAGACAGAGAAATAGACACATTCACTGCAACATAAGCCGTACAAACCACTTTTCATTTATGACCTTTTGGTCACAAATTGATAAGGTGGCTAGCCTATCTATAAAGGAAGCTTAACAGAATCTATACTCAGGTGACTGAATATATTTTTAGTTTTCTAAGCTTAAAATATCAGTGATTCTTTTACAATATCAGATGAGGAAAAAAAGTAACAGAACAAATTCTCAGTCTCTATCAGTTATCATGGAATTATCCATATAGGATATTGTACACTGAAAGACATAGACAAACTGGAAAGTTCAGCAATGAAAACTTTAAAGGATTAAAAAGGCGAGACCAATTAGAGACAAGGTATAAAGAAAGGCAATATTGAGTAAAAAGAGGTTGATGGCTCAAGAACTAACTCAATATATGCTGAACACCTCAAGGATCTACTGTGATGTTTCATGGGACCAGATTTGGTCTTTTAAACAGGAGAAGCAGAAATATAAAGTAGGGAACACTACATTATCATTGATCAATGTATCTTTTAGATTAAGGAGAACATAATGATGTTAAGTGAAAAAACTGCCACTGCTTCTTGCAAGAAGTCTGAGACGGACTTCTAAGGCGTTTGAGGTGGGGGAGAATTTGCTGTATCTTTTATCTTACGGAATTAAGACAATCTACGTGGAGCATTACTAGAGCTCTACCCTAGTTTTACAGGTAAGGATTCTGGGGTTCAGGAAAGTGAACACAGAGTTCTCAGGAACAGAGCTACTAAGTTTTAGTATTAGTACTAGACATATAGAATCATTCTGACTCCTATTTCATAGACCTTAAATCTACTTAAATATTCTCTTGTCAGGATGTAATGTCATCAAATTTTAGCTTCTCAACCTTGAAAAAGTCTCAGCACAACAATTTAGAATTCTTATTTTCAGATCTATGTTAACATTGATTCAGAAAGGTGGTCTAACTATTGTCATTTTATATTAGCTACATTGTGTAGTTTTACAAGGATTCATTTAAATCATTGCTCAATCTTTTATTCATCTTCAACTATTAATCATAGTTGGATATTAAGAAAGCCTGACTTTGAATATTTCCAATTCAAAATATTTTGAACTTAACCAGGTACTCAGTTCAATCCTGCACCTGTTATACAACTAAGTAGTCTGTGTTAGCAGCCTGAATATTCTTCTTGATGGTGGAGAATGAAGTAGTGAGAAAAACAAAATATGGTACCTGCTGACTCTGAACTGAAGTTTAGTATGGAAACAGATATTAAACAAGCACACTAATTGCCATATACTTTAAAAACTTATTTAGATGAATAACGTGGCCCAAAGAAAACACATCATAAATAATTTCAACAAATATTTATTGAATGAATTTTAGGACACAGATCATATATGGTGACAGGACTGTGTGTGAAGTGAGACTATGAAGTTAAGATATATCAAATTGTCAAGGACCTTAAATAAATAGCAGGGTAGGTACTTATACAATGAATAACAAAATGTGTAGATAAAGTGAGCCATTAAGGTTGTAAAATGGAGGAAGGACATGATCTTACTTATGTTTTGGGAAGAAATCTTTGACAATAGTGAAAGGATAACATGATTGGCTATAAAACAGAATCAGAAAGATCTGTTTGTTGGCAACTGCAACTCTTCAGGTAAGAAATAATGAGGGCCTGAATCTAGATATTGAAATAAGAGGTACAGGAATGATTTTGAAAAATATTTCATGGGTACTTATGATTGAAATTGGTGGTTAATAATCCTTTAAAATGTCAGGAGATTAGCAACCCACTCCAGTATTCTTGCCTGGAGAATTCCATGGACAGAGGAGCCTGGTGGGCTACACAGTCCATGGGGTCACAAAAAGTCAGACAAGACTGAGTGACTAACACTTTCACTTTTACTTCCAAAGGGTCAGGAATATGAGAGATGAACATTAAACATATGTTTCTTGTTTGGATGACTAAGGTTATGCTAGTAAATAATACAAAACAAAGAACAAGTATTGTAAAGGATTTAAGGAAGGACAAAACAGCTCCTGATATTGGAGACCTGTTCTGAAACTCACAGCTAGGCCTCAGTGTTACTCCAAGTCCTTATGATGCTAACAGTTAAACCATGGTGTTCTGCTCTTGGACATAAACAACCTCACCAAACATGAACATCAAACACAAATAACTCTGTAACCATGACTAAATAAGACAAAAAGATGATTATTGGGAAATCCACAAAATACCAAATATTTCCCTCCCTCAGCTAAAATAAGTGACTGGTACTCCTTTGCCAATTATAGCTTTATTCTCACTCTATACAGCCCTCTGAAACAAAAATTTATTGAGATAATCATTCATAGATTTGCTCTTTGTTTCTGGCAGCAACCAATCTAGAGCTAGCCTCTACTTCCTTAGATCCTCTTCAAAATTACTCAGACTATATTAAAATCTTACAAGTTCTAACATACTCTTTGTGAGACACCCTATTTCACTATGTTTTGCATTTTCCCTCGCTCTAACCAGTAATAAATTTAACTCATTTAACTGTAAGTGTATGTCGGTAGTCTTTGGCGTCATATCATTGCTAATATCAGACTATATAAACTTCTGGGTATGTAAGAGACAGTTGAAAATTCATCAGATAAAAGGAAAGACTGGATACATATATTGGAAAGTTATCAACTTTTATGCCAATATTTCTGAAACTCATATATACAGTTCTAGTAGATTTGGTAAATGCACAGTGATCTACACTCCAATGAGTTTGGAAAAGGTTAGTTTAAACATGGTTGAGAGGTTCATTACTTCAGAATTATAGAATTTAGTTTACATTATGAATGTTACTTTACATTATAAATCATATAGAAAATTCTAAATGTATTTGAATATAGACCATTTTTCTACCTAGACCTAATACTGTGAAATATTGTGTAGAACATTACTTGGGAAATGTTTCAAAAGAAAGGTAAAACATTGGGGGCAGATGATATTCCTCAAAGAGTAAACATACACCAAAGAAAAAAAAAAAAAACAAGAATATAATGTTTCAAAACATAACCATTATTAAAATTTAATTTATGTAAATTTATTATGAAACAAACTATATTAGCAACAAAGGTAATAGATACTCAAAACTCAACCTTTTCTATTTTTTTAACTACATCATACTATTATTTATATATATAATATTATTTATATATATATTTATATATACTATTATTTTGATCTTCTGTTTGACTTGTATGGTGGACAGTGAAGATTTTAAAAGAGAATTAAAATGTTTTAATTTATAAGGTAATACATATTTTGTATGGAAACACACCTATTCCTTCTAAAAAGATACATATTAAATACAATAGAATACTTACCTACCAGGGTGGAGGGTGGAAGTAGGAGTGGGTAAAGGAAATACATAACTCAAATAAGAAAGAAATTTTGTCCTGACCAATGATGAAAATGAATACAAACTGAGGAATATGATAACCCAAATCTGAGATTACCCCAGTTTCTGAGGAGAAAATTGCATTAGAGTTAAGTAGTGCAGAAAGAGGAGAGTGAAAAAGCTGGCTTGAAACTCAACATTAAAAAAACTAAGTCCAGTCCCATCACTTCGTGGCAAATACTACAGACTGGGAAAAAGTGGAAGCAGTGACAAATTTTTATTTTCTTGGGCTCCAAAATCACTGTGGACAGTGACTGCAGTCATGAAATTAAAAGATGCTTGCTCCTTGGAAAGAAAGCTATGACAAACCTAGACAGTGTGTTCAAAAGAAGAAACATATACATTACATATAAAATAGATAGCCAATGGGAATTTGCTCTACAATGCAAGGAGCTCAAACTTGGTCCTCTGTGACAACCTAGAGGGGTGGGATAGGGTGGGAGGTGGGAGGGAGGGTCAAGTGGGAAGATACATATGTATACCTATGGCTGATTCATGTTGATGTATGGCAAAAACCAACACAATCTTGTAAAGCAATTATCCTCCAATTAAAAATAAATAAAATGTTTTAAAAAGAAACAAAAAAGCAGAGAGTCATTTTGCCAACAAAGGTTAGTATACTTAAAGCTATGATTTTTCCAGTAGTCATGTACAGATGTGAGAGTTGGACCATAAAGAGGGCTGAATGCTGAAGAACTGATATTTTTTAATTGCAGTGCTGGAGAAGCCTCTTGGGACTTTCTTGGAGAGCAAGGAGATCAAACCAGTCAATCCTAAAGGATTGGAATATTCATTGGAAGGACTGAGGCTGAAGCTCCCATACTTCATCCACCTGATGCAAACAGCTGACTCACTGGAAAAGACCCTGACACTGGGAAAAATTGAGGGAAGGAGGAAAAGAATGTGACAGAGGATGAGATGGTTGGATGGCATCACTGACTCAATGGACATGAGTTTGACCAAACTCCAGGAGATAGTGAAGGACAGGGAAACCTGATGTGCTGCAGGCCATGGGTTCACAAAGAGTTGGACACAACTTAGTGACTGAACCACAACAAAATACATGATTTGACAAACTCCTGAAAAGCATTTTCTGCCCCTTACTCGTTATGGAAGCATTTTACCTGCAAAACGTTGTCGAGATGCTTGAAGAAGTGGTAGTCAGTTGGTGAGAGGACAGTCCTGAGAATCTGGTGGATGGGGCAAAACTTTGCATCCCAATTCATTAAACTTTTGAAGAGGTGATTGTGCAACGTGCGGCTGGGTGTTGACATGAAGAACTGTGCCCTTTCTGTTTACCAGTGTGTTGAAATTTTCAATGCATCTCATCCATCTGCTGAGCATACTTCTCAGATATAATGGTTTTGCCAGCATTCAGAAAACTGTAGTGGATCAGACCAGCAACAGACCACCAAACAGTTACCATGACCTTCTTTGGGGGCAAGTTGGGGCTTCCCTGGTGGCTCAGAGGTTAAAGCATTTGTCTGCAATGCTGGGTTCGATCCCTGGGTTGGGAAGATCCCCTGGAGAAGGAAATGGCAACCCACTCCAGTATTCTTGCCTGGAGAATCCCATGGACAGAGGAGCCTGGTGGGCTGCAGTCCATGGGGTCACAAAGAATTGGACATGACTGAGCGACTTCACTTCACTTTGGCTTTGGGAAGTGCTTTGGAACTTCTCATTCCAACCACTGAGCTGAGCTGGTCGTCACTGGTTGTTGTATACAATCCACTTTTCATCTCATGTCACAATCCGATCGAGAAATGTTTCATGGTTGTTGCATAGAATAAGAGAAGACAACACTTCAAAACAATGATTTTTTTTTTTTTTCATTTGTGGTCAGGTCATGAGGCACCCACTTACCAAGCTTTTTCACCTTTCCAATTTACTTCAAATGCCAAATGACCTTAAAGGTCGACATTGAGTTCTTCAGCAACATCTCGTGTAGTTTAAGAGAATCAGCTTCGATAATGGCTCTCAATTATTGTCACCTTCCGAGGGCCAGCCTCTATGCTCTTCATCTTCAAAGCTCTTGTTTCCTTTGCAGAACTTCTTGAACCATCACTGCACTGTACATTCATTAATAGTTCCTGGGCCAAATGTTTTGTTGATGTACGAGTTGTCTCTGCTGCTTTATGATCCAGTTTGAACTTAAGTAAGAAACTTGTTCAAATTTGCTTTTTGTCTAACATCATTTCCATAGTCTAAAACAAGCAGCAAGTAATGAGTCATTAGTTAAAAAACATAAAGTAAGAAATGCACATTAAAGTGATGTACAACATAACCACATTTATTTAGAATGTATTTCAACATCAAATGGCAAATTTCAACAACACAAAAACCACAATTATTTTTGCACCAACCTAACATAAATAGGAAAAGGAGTACATTAAGGCTGTATATTGTCACCCTGCCTATTTAACTTATATGCAGAGTACATCATGAGAAACGCTGGGCTGGAAGAAGCACAAGCTGGAATCAAGATTGCCAGGAGAAATATCAATAAGTTCGGATATGCAGATGACACCACCCTTATGGCAGAGAGTGAAGAGGAACTAAAAAGCCTCTTGATGAAAGTGAAAGAGGAGAGTGAAAAAGTTGGCTTAAAGCTCAACATTCAGAAAACTAAGATCATTGCATCTGGTCCCATCATTTCATGGCAAATAGATGGGGAGACAGTGGAAACAGTGTCAGACATTATTTTTTTGGGCTCCAAAATCACTGCAGATGGTGATTGCAGCCATGAAAATAAAAGATTCTTACTCCTTGGAAGGAAAGTTATGACCAACCTAGATAGCATATTAAAAGGCAAAGACAATACTTTGCCAACAAAGGTCCACCTGGTCAAAGCTATGGTTTTACCAGTGGTCATGTATGGATGTGAGAGTTGGACTGTGAAGAAAACTGAGCGCCAAAAAATTGATGCTTTTGAACTCTGGTGTTGGAGAAGACTCTTGAGAGTCCCTTGGACTGCAAGGAGATCCAACCAGTCCATCCTAAAGGAGATCAGTCCTGGGTGTTCATTGGAAGGACTGATACTGAAGCTGAAACTCCAATATTTTGGCCACCTCATGTGAAGATTTGACTCATTGGAAAAGACCCTGATGCTGGGAGGGATTGGGGGCAGGAGGAGAAGGGGACGACAGAGGATGAGATGGTTAGATGGCATCACCGACTCGATGGGCATGAGTTTGAGTAAATTCCGGGAGTTGGTGATGGACAGGGAGGCCTGGCGTGCTGCGATTCATGGGGTCGCAAAAAGTCGGACACGACTGAGCAACTGAACTGAACTGAATAGAACATATTTAAAAAACTTTAAAAGTTTTAGTTCCTATGTCTGCCCAATAATGTTTTTGGAAACTTTAATGCTTTCTAAACTGAGCTTAAATTATTATGGGTTTTGTTGCATAATCTTTGAGCCTGTCTTGGACTACTTGGTAATGATTAAAATAAATAAATCATATATATGTTGATTTATAGTTTATAAAATACCTTAGCTCATTCATTAATCACTGAAAAATCAATAAACAATTAGGTGAATGGGAAAGAATAGTAGTCATAAATTATTAATGTAACTTATACATTCATATACAGCTGTTGTAAAACTGCCACCATCGATTTTATGTCAAGATACTTGGATTGCCCTCTTATTACCTCTTTGACCTCATGCATATTTGTATTCATAAGACACGCACCATTCATATGTACCAAGCCTATCTCCCAAAGTCGCTGTCAAGATCAATTTAGATAATGGAAAATAATAGCAGACTAAATTATTGAGAGGTTAATATTCAACTCTAGATTGTGTTTTCATTTAAACATCACAACAATCTTATGAGGGTAATTATCATTCCCATTTTTATAAATAAAGAAATCTTGTCACAGAGAGCTGATATAAGTTGCCCAAGGGCATATAACTACTAAGAGACAGAATTAGAATTTGGTATCCGTCTGATTTCCACAGCCAAAGCTCTTAGACAAAGTGCTAAACTGCTAAATGTCAACTCCATCCCTTCAGATTTTGCAAAACTTGACTACATAATATTAACTAGCTATTTCAAAATTGTCTAAGACCTAAAATTCCTACAACAGAAACTTTTCTTTAAATTTCCCAGAGATATAAAGTAACAAATCTAACCAAAACACCCCATAAACATTGACATGCAATTTAGGCAAAAAAAATCTGTTAGACTAGAGGGTTGACTTAGTAAATAGATTAGTCTAGTGACTTGCCAACTACTTGTCTCTTCAGTATGTTAAATATATAAAACATTGAATTAAATACATCCATTAATGGCTCAATTTGAGAATTTATTAATGTTTGGTAATTCACTTCAAGTTAAAAATTGATACCAGAGGGGTTAATCTCAAGCATTAAAAATATAAAATCTGAGGGATCCATCTCTTTTCCTTTTAAGTAAAAAATGCTATCATCATAAGCCATTCATTCAGATGGCTTTCTTTAAGATGTCAAATTTCTATTGTAATGTGAAATTTGGAGAACAACACTGCCATCCAGGGGATAGAGGACTGAAAGTGCAGAGCCAGAATAACTGAGAAACTTAATGCAGTGGTTCTTACCTGGGATTGAAATACTTGGTTGTGTTGGAATCTGTTGTGAGGTGAATTAATAATAATAGTTCAAGTACTAAACATTGTAAACAACATGCTTTCAAAAAATGACAGGTTTGTCAATAGTAAGTTCTCTTTATCCACTTATTCAAATGAGAGAAAGGTGTAGCATTTGTCTTTATTTTTTTATTAACCCCCAAATGTCTTTTCTTTAAAAAAAAATTATTGAGGCATAATTGACATACAAAAAGCTGTAAATAATTAATATGTACAACTTGGTGACTTTGGAGAGACGTATATACTGTGAAACCATCAACACAATCTATGTCATTAGCATATCCATCACCTCCAACAGTTTCCTCCTGCCCTTTTTATTATTTTTCTGATGATAAAAACACTAAAATGTTTTCAAGATTCATCCTCTTGGAAAATTTTAAGCATACAATAATGTATTGTTAACTATAAGTTCTATGCTGTATAGTAAACCCATAGCACCTATTTATTTTGTATAACTAAAACTTTGTGCCTTTTGACTAATACTTTCCCACTTTTCCCTCCCTCCAGCCTCTGGCAATCATGATTATACTCTGATTCTATGAGTCTGACAGTTTTAGATTCCTTATATAAATAGTATTATGTAGTGTTAACTTCCAGATGTTCAAGCTAGGTTTAGAAAAGGCAGAGGAACCAGAGATTGAATTGCCAACATACTTTGGATCATAGAAAAGCAAGAGAGTTCCAGAAAAACATCTACTTCTGCTTTATTGACTACGCCAAAGCCTTTGACTGTGTGGATCACAATAAACTGTGGAAAATTTTTCAAGCGATGGGAATACCAGATCACCTTGCTTGCCTCCTGAGAAATCTGTACACAGAACATGAAGCATCAGTTAGAACTAGACATGGAACAACAGACTGGTTCCAAATCAGGAAAAGACTATGTCAAGGCTGTATACTGTCATCCTATTTATTTAACTTATATGCAGAGTACATCATGAGAAACGCTGGGCTGGATGAAGCACAAGCTGGAATCAAGATTGCCAGGAGAAATATCAATAACCTCTGATACATAAATGAAATCACCCTTATGGCAGAAAGTGAGGAAGAAGAACTAAAAAGCCTTTTGCTGAAAATGAAAGAGGAGAGTGAAAAGCTCGCTTAAAACTCAACATTAAAAAAACTAAGATCATGGCATCTGGTCCCATCATTTCATGGCAAATAGATGGGGAAAAAATGGAAACAGTGAGTTTATTTTGGGGGGCTCCAAAATCACTGTAGATGGTGATTGCAGCCATTAAAATTAAAAGACACTTACTCCTTGGAAGGAAAGTTATGACCAACCTAGACAGCATATTAAAAAGCAGAGACATTACTTTTCTGACAAAGGTCCATCTACTCAAAGCTATGGTTCTTCCAGTTGTCATGTATGGATATGACAGTTGGACTATAAAGAAAGCTGAGTACCAAAGAATCGATGCTTTTGAACTGTGGTGTTGGAGAAGACTCTTGAGAGTCCCTTGGACTGCAAGGAGATCCAACCAGTCCACCCTAATGGAAATCAGTTCTGAATATTCATTGGAAGGACTGATGTTGAAGCTAAAACTCCAATACACTGACCACCTGATGGAAAGAACTGACTCATCTGAAAAGACCCTTATGCTGGGAAAGATTGAAGGCAAGAGGAGAAGGGGATGACAGAGGATGAGATGGTTGGATGGCATCACCGACTCAATGGGCATGAGTTTGAGCATGCTCCGGGAGCTCGTGAGGGACAGGGAAGCCTGGTGTGCTGCAGTCCATGGGGTCACAAAGAGTCGGACACAACTGAGTGACTGAACTGAAATGATGTATTATTTGTCTTTCTGTGCCTGGCTTATTTCACTTAGTATAACGTCTTCCAGGTTCAACCATGTTATTACAAATGGCAGAATTTCCTTCTTTTTAAAACCAGAGTAATAGCTTTATGCTTGTGTGAATTGCATTTTCGTTTTCCAGTAATCCACTGATGAACATTTAAGTTGCTTCCTTGTCTTGGCTACTGTGAATAATGCTGCAGTAAACATTGCCTGCATCAATTTACATCCCCACAATGTACAAGGGTTCCTTTTTCTACACATCAATACCAATATTTGTTACCTTTTGTTTTTTGTTTATAGAAATCCTAACAGATGCAAGGTGATATCTCACTGTGATTTGGATTTGTGTTTCCTGGATGATTATTGATGTTGAACATATTTTCACATACATGCTAGTTATCTGTATGTCTTTTTCAGAGACATGTCTGTACAGGTCCTTTGCCCATTTTTTTTTTTTTTAACTTGGGCTATTTTCCTTTTGGTATCGAGTTGTATAACTTTCAAATATTAACCCTTTATCAGATGTATGGTATGAAATTTTCCCATTTTGTGCTGCTGCTGCTAAGTTGCTTCAGTCATGTCCGACTCTGTACGACCCCATAGATGGCAGCCCTCCAGACTCTGCCATCCCTGGGATTCTCCAAGCAAAAACATTGGAGTGGGTTGCCATTTCCTTCTCCAATGCATGAAAGTGAAAAGTGAAAATGAAGTCGCTCAGTTGTGTCCAACTCTTTGCGACCCCATGGACTGCATCCTACCAGGCTCCTCCATCCATGGGATTTTCCAGGCAAGAGCACTGAAGTGGGTTGCTATTGCCTTCTCTGCCCATTTTGTGAGTTACCTGTTAATTTTGATGATTTCCTTTGTTTTGCAGCTTTTCAGTTTGCTGTAATACTACTTATCTATACTTCCCTGAACTTTTAGGTGTCACATCCAATAAATCATTACCAAGGCCAATGTCAAGAAGCTTTTTCCTTATGTTTTGTTGGTTTAAGGAGTTTTGTGGTTTAAGGTCTTTTTTGCAGGTAGACATACAGTTTTCACAACACCAATTATTGTGAGAGTTTTAAAAAGAGAGTTTTTCTTTTTTAAATATTTTCCCCAATGTATATTATTGGCATCTTTGTTTAAAAAAATCAATCGACTTTATATGTGTGGGCTTATTCCTGGAATATTCTGCTCCGTGTGTGTGTGTGTGTTTGTGCGCACACACACACACACACACACACACACGCACCTGCTTTTACCACACTGTTTCCATACTGTTGTGATTACTGTAGCTTTGTGGTATATTTTGAAAAGGATGGGTGATGCCTCCAGGTTTGTTATTCTTGCTCAAAACTGTTTTGGTTATTTAGGGTCTTTAATAATTCCATATGCATTTTAGGGTTGTTTTTTCTACTTCTATTTAAAAGCGTTGAATTTGCTTTGAGTAGTATGGGCATTTTAACAGTATTTATTTTTCCAGTCCATAGACACAGGATCATCTTTTCATTTATTTGCCCTGCTTCAATTTCTTTCATCAGTGTTTTATACTTTTTAGTGTACAAGTTTCACACCTCCTTGATTACATTTATTTTAAATATCTTATTCTTTCTTCTGCTATTTTAAATGGGATTGTTTTCTTAATTTGCTTTTGGGATAGAACATTATAAGTGTACAGAAACACAATTTTTATTTGTTGATTTTTATCCTGAAGCTTTACAGAATGTATTATTAGTTCAGTTTTTTTGTGTGTGGAATTTTCAAGGTTTCCACACATAAGATCATGTCATCTGCAAACAGAAATCATTCTACTTCTTTTTTAATTTTGATGCCTTTTATTTCCTTTTCTTGCCAAATTGCTCTGACTAGGATTTCCAGTATTGTGTTGCATACGAGTGGTGGGAGTGGGCATCCTTGTCTCATTCCTGACATCAGAGGAAAAGTTTTCAACATTTAGCTGTTAGCTGTGGGCTTGTTACACATGGATTTTATTATGCTGAGGTACATTTCTGCTATACCCAATTTGTTGAGAGTTTTTTATCATGAAAGGATGTTGAATTTCTCATTTTATTAATATATTGTTTTCTTGATGCAATTTTGTTTTATGTCTCTGTTCTCTTTTAGCTCACTGAGGTTAATATAAGATGATTATTTTTAATTCTTTGTCAGGAAAATTGCTAGTCACCATTTCCTTAGGGTCAGTTACTTGATCTTTATTTTGCTCCTTTGGTGGTATCATGTTTCCTTGATTTCCATTATCATAATAGCCTTGCATTGTCCTCTAACAGACTTTTCAATCTGGCTTCACAGGAAAGTCATTCACCGGCAAACTGCCCAGAGATCCTGGGTGGGCCTACTGGCAGGGTCCATAGGCAGGATGGCTGGTGAGGTCTGTTCACGGGACACAGATGAGCAGGCCTACTGCTAGGGTCCACATACAGGCAGGCCTGATGCTAAGGTCCACACCTATACCTTTCTAAAGGCCACAATTAAATTAGAACATATGTGGGGGAAATGACTTAAAGGGAAAAAATCACTATATGATCAAAGCAAAAGAAATTGAAAAAGCAAATGATGAATTTCATCAACCATTTCTACATATCAAGAAAAAGGCTAGACAAATACAAGAAAACTACCTGAATTTTACTAAACTATTCACCACAACAAACACAAAATGTCACTTCAAATGGTAAAATGTGAAAGCTATTACCATTAAAATCAGGAATGACCTAGAATATATTAGAAGTTCTAGCAAATGTAAGAAAAGAAGTTTATGTTATTTAAGTCACCCAGTCTGTGGTATTTTGTTGTAGCCTGAGTAGACAAATACAGTGGAATCTGAGAAAGTCTTAAGAAACTTCAAGTTGGAAAATTTGAGTCCCCATTGTACACGCTTGGGAATCCTTACTTCCACTAAATGGAACACTGTAATAAAGACAAAAGAGGTCTCATACCAGTTGCTTTTAATGGTAATACTATTGCTGTTACATATCTCTGACAACATTTAACTGATCCAGCTCAGTCCTTCAAGAATAAAAGGAGCAGGTATTGCTTTCCAGAGAACATGTAGCCTGATTAAGACAAATATTAATACATTATTATTACTAGAGGACATATTAGTTACTAGAATCACCTTTGTAAAGAATCAAAATTTTTGAGATTGCAGCACCAAAAGACAGAGATGGATAGATAGGGAAGTGATACATCAGGGACAATGAAAAACTACTAGTCACTTTAAAAATGATATCTAAGGTTACTGAGAGCATATCACATAAAATTAACCATGTAGTGCTTAGCCATGAAATTAAAAGATGCTTACTCCTTGGAAGAAGAGTTATGACCAACCTAGACAGCATATTAAAAAGCAGAGACATTACTTTGTCAACAAAGGTCCATCTAGTCAAAGCTATGGTTTACCAGTAGTCATGTGTGGATGTGAGAATTGGACTATAAAGAAAGCTGAGTACCAAAGAATTGATGCTTTTGAACTGTGGTGTTGGAGAAGACTCTTGAGAGTCCCTTGGACTGCAAGGAGATCCAACCAGTCCATCCTAAAGGAAATCAGTCCTAAATATTCATTGGAAGGACTGATGCTAAAGCTGAAAGTCCAATACTCTGGCCACCTGCTGCGAAGAACCGACTCACTGGAAAAGACCCTGATGCTGGGAAAGATTGAGGGCAGGAGGAGAAGGGGACGACAGAGGATGAGATGGTTGGATGGCATCACTGACCCGATGGATATGAGTTTGAGTAAACCCCAGGCATTGGTGATGGACAGGGAGGCCTGGTGTACTGCAGTTCATGGGGTCACAGAGTTGGACAGGACTGAGTGACTGAACTAAACTGAACAGATCACATAAAAGAATAAACAGTACATAAAAAGTTTCAAAATAAAGCAGAACACTGTAAATAAAAATAATCTTAATGCATTATGGAATCATACTAAAAACACCTTTTTCCTGAATCAGAAGACAAATTTTCCATAAAGCTCTACATTTATATTTAAAACCTCCTTTCCTATATTTTTTATGACTGAAGTGCCTACTACCCAACTGGGATGAAAAGCCCCTTCACTCCAGGAGATCAGTTTTGATAAGAAGAACTAGCTGAATAAGAAGATAATTACAATTTCAGAATATGATTTGTGAATACAAAAACTACCTTTATGCAACACTAGTTAAACAGGAAGTTGGCGTTAATCCAACTGCGCCCAAATCACACACTAAAGAATACCAATCCAAAGATAAGACTAAGTTGTAAACTGAATACAGAAACAGGAGTCAAAAGCACAGACTCTGCACAGCACCCTCTTCTTGGGCAGAAGCTCAGAAGTGGGCCTGGTTTAAATTTTCTTTCATTATAGTATTGAAATTCTTAATAAGTTTGAAAATTGAGTTTTATTAAGTTAAATCCAGTGGGACAATGGAACATATGTCAAGAACTTAGTCTCAGATCAGTGTGGTATTTCCTACCACATACTCCCATTCGGATTCTCTGGCTTCCTACTTCCCAGTCTCTTGTCTAGCGATTGCTGCCATCTTGATCCAGTACAGGCACACCCTCCATGGGTCCTCAAAAATGGGTCCCAGTGCACTAGCCTCAGGGCATCCCTGTTGCTTGAGGGAGCACCACATTAAACACCAAATAAAAAGCACATGACAGGTCAAAAGACACCACAGAAGAAAAGAAGAAACTTGCCTCCACTTTTTGAATTGGGGGGGGGGGGGTGGTGGTGTCCTGCATGTTCATTTTGTCCTGGGCCCCTCAAATTATGTCACCAGCCCTGGGGTCCTGTAGCAGTGGTGGGCTCCAGCTGGGCAACTCTTGGTGAGACAACTGGCTCCTCAAAAGTTAGTTTCCAAATCTGTAAAATAAGAATAGTCCCTATCTCTTTAGATTTGAGACATAATTCACGTAAAGCGTTTGTCCCAGCACTGGACCCCTTATAAAGCTCAATACTACCAGGTGTTAACTATTAATAATGTTATTTAATTCCGACTCACTCCTTCTTGGTTCTCTGCATGCATATTATACTTCAAACAGCCATTTTCACAAGCAGCAGCAAATGTACATCTTGGTTTTGCTTATATGTTCTCTATATAAATTTCAACCTTCTTTCGGTGTGCAGAAAAATATGGCCCTGCTTTAGCTATACAGTGAGGACAGGAAAAATGGTGAATCTAATAAAAGTGCACATCAAAAGCACAGAAACCTTCACAAAAGCTAGGTAAAAATTCGGGGCAAAACTAGTGGCTCAAGTGATCCTTTCATAAAGGTTTTCATTCCCATTGAAACAAGAAAAACAAGGTTCTTACAAAGCTGGACCCATTCTGCAAAAGAATATAAGAAAATCAGCATCTTGAAAAACTTCTGAAGAAGGCAATAACTTGCAGAACACCCTCTCAGCCACCGGCCCCTGCATGGTTTCCATAGGAACACGGAAATCCGGTACGGCGCACTCGACGCAGGAAGTTGTTCTTCGTCACTTCCGCTCTTCCCCTCAAAGTCGGTATACCTTTTACTTATGAGTCGGTTTGAGCAGACGGCGGATGCCTTTTGGGCCACTGAGGCCGCCGTTAGGGGCGTGACGACGCATCCGCGTTCCGGCAGTTACAGTTCACGTGCAGCAGCGGCGGATCTTCTGCTAAGAGCTACCATGACCGAGCCGGGGACTTTGAACCTCAATAATGAGGTGAGCACTGAGGTCTGGAAACGTGTGGGGCTGACCTTTAGGGGCCTCAGGACGGCTTTTCTGCGTCTTGTGGAAGGGTCTGGGACGAGGTGGGAGGTGCGCCTAACGGCTCAGGCGACTTTTCCGGAACTCTGAGGACTGACAGCCGTAACTCCCCACCCCTACTCTTCCACCTCCTGGTTTCTAGGTGGCTGAAATGTCTTTGGCCGTCGGTTGTCTTGAATTTTTTTCCATGGACCTTGGGAAGATCATTTAATTTCTCTATTCAGTGACCGTCTGTAAAACGAAGCTCATGGTAGTACTTTCCTTGAGAAGTTGAGAGCTGTAGCTTTTCCTAGGAAATTGCTCGTCTTGAATGAGACCGTATGGTTTATAAGGATGAATGCTTCCTCAGTACCTCATTTCTTCTTATGGCTTTTGTTCCATTTCTCTGCTTCCATTTGCAGCAAAATTTTAATACTTGCTGCTCCCAAGTTTTCATCTCAACTCTCTTAAATCCAGTCTTATCAGACAATTGCCCTCATCACCGCCACCATTACGGGTTAATTTCACTAGCTTACCGTTTCTGTCATTATCCCCTTTCTAGCTTGTGGCTCTATTCAAGAAATTCAAAAGTCATCGAAGACTTGAAGTAGGCTGGAAAGCGGGTATCAGTTGAGAACTTCACAGCTCCAGCAAAGGAGGTTCTTCGTATTTATTCACTGGTTATGTGTCTGCTCTGATCAAGTCACTTTTCATATTACACAATTCTTTAGACATACTTTCTGTTTTTAAGCAACCTGTATTCAGGTAGGAAAGGGTAAGCAGCATCCACCAATGATACAGAATAATGCTCACAGAAAAAAGAGATACTTAGTGCAGAAAAGTTTCCAAAGAAAGCAAAATGAAATGAGTGATATTTCGTCTTGATCTTTAAGGATCTTACACAAGATTGCATTTAGTGATTCAAAGAAGGGGAAAGAAGGCATTCTAGCCAGAGGGACACACAGGCGAAGAAAGAATATTTTTGGTGTTAAAAGAAAAAAAAGGTAATATAAATATGGCAATGGTTGAGAATTATGTTTTTATATAAAGCATATTAAATTCTCTAAAAGTATGGGGGGGGGAAGAGTGGGAGTGGGAAACATCTTGAGTTATACAGGAGTAAAGAACACTCTACTGATGAGAACTTGTGAGATGAAGTGGGAAATAAAGCTAGTGTATTTCTGTCTTCAATTCAGTTCAGTCGTTCAGTCGTGTCAGACTCTGCAACCCCATGAACTGAAGCATGCCAGGCTTCCTTGTCCATCACCAACTCCCGGAGTTGACTCAAATTCATGTCCATTGAGTTGGTGTTGCCATCCAACCCTCTCATCCTCTGTCCTCACCTTCTCCTCCCGCTTTCAGCCTTTCCCAGCATCAGGGTCTTTTCAGATGAGTCAGTTCTTTGCATTAGGTGGCCTAAACACTGGAATTTCAGCATAGCATCAGTCCTTCCAATGAATATTCAGGACTGATTTCCTTTAGGATGGACTGGTTGGACCTTGAAGTCCAAGGGACTCTCCAGCACCACAGTTCAAAAGCATCAATTATTTGGTGATCAGCTGTCTTTATAGTCCAACTCTCACATCCATACATGACTACTGGAAAAACCATAGCTTTGACTAGATGGACCTTTGTTGGCAAAGTAATGTCTCTGCTTTTTAATATGCTGTCTAGGTTGGTCATAACTCTTCTTCCAAGGAGTAAGCGTCTTCAATTTCATGGAGCCCCCCAAAATAAAGTCAGCCACTGATGCCGTTGTTTCCCCATCTATTTGTCATGAAATGATGGGACCAGATGCTATGATCTTAGTTTTCTGAATGTTGAGCTTTAAACCAACTTTTTCACTCTCCTCTTTCACTTTCATTAAGAGGCTCTTTAGTTCTTTGCTTTCTGCCATAAGGGTGGTGTCATCTGCATATCTGAGTTTGTTGATATTTCTCCTGGCAATCTTGATTCCAGCTTGTGCTTCATCCAGCCCAGCGTTTCTCATGATGTCCTCTGCATATAAGTTAAATAAGCAGGGTGACAGTATACAGCCTTGACATACCCCTTTCCCTATTTGGAACCAGTTTGTTGTTCCATGTCCGGTTCTAACTGTTGCTTCCTGACCTCCAGATTTCTCAGGAGGCAGATCAGGTATTCCCCTCTCTTGAAGAATTTTCCACAGTTTGTTGTGATCCACACAGTCAAAGTCTTTGGTATAGTCAATAAAGCAGAAGTAGATGTTTTTCTGGAACTCTCTTGCTTTTTCTATGACCCAGTGGATGTTGGCAGTTTGATCTCTGGTTCCTCTCCCTGAATCCAGCTTGAACAACTGCAAGTTCATGGTTCATGTGCTGCTGTTCATTTCTGACTTGGAGAATTTTAAGCATTACTTTTCTAGCATGTGAGATGAGTACAATTGTGCAATAGTTTGAGCATTGCCTTTCTTTGGGATTGCAATGAAAACTGACCTTTTCCAGTCCTGTGGCCACTGCTGAGTTTTCTAAATTTGCTGGCCTGTTGAGTGCAGCACTTTCACAGCTTCATCTTTTAGGATTTGAAATAGCTCAACTGGAATTCTGTCACCTCCACTAGCTTTGTTCGCAGTGATGCTTCCTAAGGCCCACATTACTGTCTTACTGCCAGGTTAATAAGTCTGGATTTCACTTGACAGTAAACAACAGGGTATATTGAAGAGAACTCTTGAAGGTATTTGGTTTACATTAATACCCGTACGTTAAACTCATGCTAGTTACAGAAAGCATTTGGTGGTCTTTTTTCCCGTTAGATTACAGGTGAGGTATAAAAGCCCTTAATCAGAGTGATGTCCTTGGAAATTCACTGCAAATACTAGTGAGTTTCCCATTTGATTTTGAAATTACTCTGAAGAGTGGTGACAGTCAATTTACTCCACTCTTCACTTAAGGTTGTTTCTTTTTCCTTTTAGCCAGTTTCCAGGCCTCTTCAGAACAGTTAAAATTTGACGTTTAGGATGTCCTCACCAATTCATCTTGGTATGAGCTAGGTGTCCATTCTTTATGCAACGAGGACTCTTTCTGTGCTGAAAGCATTTGTTTACCTGTTTCTCTCCTTTTGCGTGTGGGTCTATCACCTGCGCCATGTGTGGTTTATGAATGTTTGCTGGATGATTGAATGAACTAATCAAATTAGGAAGTTTATACATCCCATACTGAAGTAAATCTTATATGTTATAATATGAAAGTAGGGGAAAAAGAAAAGAAAGTGGTGATGGTGGAAGAGAAGTGTTATAATTTAAAATTAGTAGGAGAATGACTACAAAGGGAAAAACATATTGCTTACATAAAAATTCAAAAACCCAGGGGGAAGAAATGAGGCAACCAGTTAGAAGAAAAATACAGCAGATATGACAGATAAATGGCTAATGTCATTACTCTAAAATAGCTTAATGGAACTTAGAGAAATAATCTCATAGGAAACTGGTTAAAAGAAATGAATTAACTTCTTTAAGGAAAAAATATATATATGAAAAAGAGTTCAAATTCACTGTTTTCTTTCATGTCTTTCCATTACTTTTTCCCCCTTTTAAAAAAATTTTATTTATTTTGAATTGGAGGAGAATTGCTTTTTAATGTTGTATTGGTTTCTGCCATACAACAACTAGAATCAGCCCCCTCCCTTGTGAGCCTCCCTCCCACGCCCCATCCCACCCCTCTAGATTTTCCTTCATCCCCACTATCCTACTCCAAGTTATATCTCCCAGAAGAACTACTGTCATTGCCTCCCAACTACTTGACCCATCTTCTAATTTCATCTCTGTAGTACAGATGGAGTGCAATCTTAAAAACATGCATAATCATGTGTTTTCTTGCCTAAAATTGATGTGGTTTCCTGTTGGTCAAGACCAATCTAAAGAAGGCCAGTCTCTCCACTGTTAGACCACAGCCCTCACCTGCCTCAGGCGCTGTACTTAAGCCACATTGGCTTTCCCCGCTGTCAGTCATAGCCCTAGCGTGTGCACAGATTATTTCCACGTGCCCTTCCTTTTATCCATAGCTCCTGTTCCTCTCAGTACATTCTATACTTCTTTGTTGCTTTATCGGGGAAATGGTTCTTGACTTCCATTTACTCCTTTTGTGAGCTTTTGTAGCACTGTTTACTTCTTTTTAGCATTTGTAAGAATTGCTTAACATGAGGGGCATGTGAACATAAGAGATTTCTTACGCCCTCAACCTGACTGAATCTTTGCTCACCATCATATCCTCAGTGTCTGTGTGTTGACTGAGTAACTTGAGACATCGTTTTTTTGATCCTTGATAACTGAATAATTAGCTCTCCTATAACTGAGATTCAGGAAGATTTCAGGGGTCATATAACTGCCTGAAATTATATGCAATTTGTTGCACTTATGCCTGTCTCTGGGGGGCAGAGGTTTTGTCATATTTGCAAAAATTTGTAAATTTCTGGTATTATCTTTGAAATATTGATACTCATATCTGTGGTTAATTTGATTGGAATCCTTTTTCCATAATTTTTGGTTTTAGTCTTTTCTTTTAAAAACTTATATGGCCAGCTAATTTACAGTATATTTAATTTCCCAGGATGTCTTTTGTGAAAATAAAAGCCTGACTGCAGACACAACTATTATATTATGCGAACTTTCAATGTATTCAGCCCTAATTCTTTTTTTCTCCCCCAATCATTTTCCAAGGCTGACAGCTGACAGTTACAGAACACTTCCTGACTCTAGGTTCTTAAAATACATGTAGTCTTCTGAAATAATATAAGCTCCTACCGTTACTTTTTTAAAAAAATAAAATAATCACTTTTTACTTAATCTTATGATTATTTGTTGCATATTTTATCTTCAAACATACTCATGTGGACTTTGAAGAGAGAATATTTAACTGATTTATTACAGTAGCTTCCCTAATCTTTAACATAGTTCCTTGTGTATGGGTAATAATAAGTACTATATACTTGCTGGGCAGATAAGAGTCTGAATAGCTCAACTTGAATCACTTAATGTTCAAATGAGGGGGAGAAATCTGCTAAATGTAAACTTTTTTGTCCCTTTCCATTAGAACCAGAAAAGGGATGTATAATTGAAAACAGTAGTGCCAAGGCATTTAATGGATAAAGAATTTGCGAATCTAGAGCTGGATTTTCTCTAGTCATTTGTTTCTTTAGGCTGAAGTGATATATAAAAATGAAAATTAGAAGGTGAAACATTCTGATCTGGTAAAGTACTTAAATTCCACAGGAGGACCAAGGGCTTCTATATGAAACTGACATTATTTTATTCTTGATAGCAGATTATCAAGGAGTATATTAGAAAATTGCTTTCCATGTCCTTTAAGATAGTAGAAACTAAAATGCTAGAGAACAAGCTGATTTGCAAAGATTATTGTCAAAAACTGGTTTTGTATATATTTTTGAAGTTGCAAAGCTCCAGTTTCGTAATTAAATACTACTTTTTAAATAATTCTTTACTGAAATACTAAGGAAATACTAAACTAGGGTCGGTCATAAGAGAATCATTTTCTGTTCAGTTCTTTAACAGTTCTAGGAAATTATGCTAGGTGGCAGCATATACTCAATCATGATTAAGTTGTAGACAATCACCAAGCACTCTAGAATTTTTAATTGTTGCTCATCAGAAATAAAAGATATAATTCAGTAATAAGATATCATCTAGTTGGTCAAATTAGAAGTCCTCTGTATAAAGCTGTAGTTAATGTTATTAACTATGAAATAGTTCAAATGTATGGGAAAATGATACAAAAAATATCTACTTCCTATATTTAGCAAATATCAGTGTGTTACCATATCATAATGCTTGATTCCACCTACCTTCCTGTCCACATTAGAAGTAATCATTACTCATTCTGTGTGTTTTCTCGTATGTATTTTATAATGTTTGTAACATATACCCATATTCATAATCAGTGTATAGTATTACACTTTACATGTGTGATATTGTACTGTATAAATGCAGTATCATACTATGTATCATTCTAAAAGTTACTTTTTCACCTAACAGTATTTTCAGAGTTCATCCATAGTACATGTAGATCCCTGAGTTGATCTAACTTTGTTTATAACCGGTATTTTCTCTCTTACGCAACATTTTATAAGAATGCCACATTGAGAGTAGTCTTGTCCATAGCCTTTTTCTATAGCTGGAGGTATGTCTTCTGGACAGATTCCTGGAAGTGGGATTTTTGTTAGATGTTGCCAGTTTCCCCCAGAAGGAGTGTACCAATTTGCATTCCGACCAGCAATGCATGAGTGCCTGCTCAAAGTCTCACAAGCAGAATGTGTTATATTATTTTGTTTTTGCCAGTCTGACAGGTGAAAAATGAAAGTGAAAGTCACTAAGTCGTGTCTGATTCTTTGCAACCCCGTGGACTGTACAGTCTGTGGAATTCTTCAGGTCAGAATACTGGAATGGGTAGCCTTTCCCTTCTCCAGGGGATCTTCCCAACCCAGGGATCGAACCCAGGTCTCCTGCATTGCTGGTGAGTTCTTTACCAGCTGAGCCACAAGGAAAGCCCACGAATACTGGAATGGGTAGCCTATCCCTTCTCCAGCAGATCTTCCTGACCCAGGAGTTGAACCAGGGTCTCCTGCATTGCAGGTGGATTCTTTACCAACTGAGCTATCAGGGAAGCCCTAAGTAATGAGTAAACAGAAGTTTTAATGTGTCTTACAAAACAGAGGAATACTAAGATTTTTCTTGGCACTGCAAGCTTCTCCAGAGCAGCCGTATCTTTGAATAATTGTTTTCTAATAACCATGTGTTTTTGTTATAAATTAATTCATATGTTATGTAAACAAAGTGTAAGCAATGTACTATTTTAGATCAACGCAAGACATCTATATGTGTTATGGATAAACTCTGAAAATACTGTTAGGTGAAAAAGTAACTTTTAGAATGATACATAGTATGATACTGCATTTATACAGTATGATATGTGGGCTTCACTAGTGACTCAGACGGTTAAGCGTCTGCCTGCAATGAGGGAGACCTGGGTTTGATCCCTGGGTCAGGAAGATCCCCTTGAGAAGGAAATGGCAACCCACTCCAGTACTCTTGCCTGGAAAATCCCATGGACGGAGGAGCCTGGTAGGCTACAGACCATGGGGGAGACTGCCCATGGGGTCGCAAAGAGTCAGACATGACTGAGTGACTTCACTAACTCATATATGTAGCAAAGTTACTACATTACCAAATGAGGTTGACTAATTGATTGACTAGCAGATAGTCAACTAGGAATCATTTCAAAGTAACATTTACATTTGCCACAGCAAGGGTTTTAGCTGCATGATTCAATTAGTTGTTGGGCTGTGATAACATGTATCCCCATAATTGAGTTATTCCAGTCCAAATTGGAGTTCCCAAGGCTCTGAGCTGGGGAACCTTTCTCTGGAATCTTCTTGATTCAGATACTGCCAGCTTTTGTTCTTTGTGGTTCCCTTTCCTGTGTTTATATTGAGTCTTGCCCATATGTTCACATGGTCTTTTTCCAAGCAAGTATATTAGCTTTTCATTTAATTATCATAATTTTTCTACTGTCTACATAAGTGTTGATCCAGGTTGCATTACTGTGTTCAGATTTCACCAGGTTAAGGAGGGCATCTCTGTGCCTAGGTTCTAGGTGATAGCTCACTTTCAGTGCGTGTGTTTTCTGTGGATGTGGATGTTTGTGTGTCAACTCTTTTTGTGCTCTTGCAGTTATTGAAGGCATTCTTTTGCAGCTTAGAAGCACTCAGTGTGGGCTTACCAGTCTTGGTAACGATGAACTACAGAGTTTTGTCCTTCAGTTTTTGACTTCACATTCTTTTACTTCTTTTTCATGTGTCTCTTTCCTGTCAGCACATTTCATTATTATTCCTGTTTTGTCCTTTCTCACTTTATTTCTCTTTCCTTTTTTTCCTCCTGAACAGTATTATACTCTTTTCACATTTGTAACAATCACAGTTATGTTTGCTTTTGGTTAAAGAATTCACCAAATGTGTTGCCCTTAAGCAGTACATTGGCCTTCTGACAGTACTGAGTGTTTTAGGACTATCTGTTGATGTCTGGGATATCTGTCAACCAGCTTCATAATTCCTGGGTGACAAATGAATTGGCAACCTTTTAAATTCTAAGTAAAGGGCTACTGGTAGCTGTTTGCCAGTTGTGTAAAAATAAATTTAAATGCTTTTAGAAAGCTAAGTGAGAGAAACAGTGTGAGGAAAATAAAAGTAATAATTTCATTTTTATATGAAGTGAATATATGTATTTTTTTAGTATACTAAGCAAATAACTGAAAAAGTTAATAGGCTAAAAAAGCATTTTTTGGCATCGGCATGAAACTAAGCACATGAAGCATTCCCTTTGCTTTTCAGAATTCCCTTATGCAGTAACGACAAACATAGTGTTTCTTAAAGTGGAGTTTTAAAATTGGAGTCTAGCTTTCCCATGATGGAAATGTAACTGAGGACCAGTTCTGCTTCCTGCGTTTATTAGTTAAGTTTGGTTAACAGCAGTTAGCAAATGGTTAATCTTTTCCTGCACCTGCAGGGTACAGCAATTGGAAACATTTGTTAATATATTTTAATGCATAATTTATCACTTGCCATTCATTTTATGAATGACTTGACTTTCAGAAATGGATCATAATCCACTATTTGGCTGCTTATGAAATGTAACAGTCCATTTTTCCACTTAAACCTGATCTCAGTGACTTTTTGTTTATGCAGGTATTTTTTTTTTCCTAAATAGATCTAACTTTGAAACAGATTCTAAAGATAGTGGAAATCTGATTATGTTCTGTTAAAATATTATTTTTTAGAAACAGTGAATGATCATGAGAGTATTGCTTCTTTTCTGTTCATTTACTTAACAAATATTTATTGACCACCTATTGTATGTCATCTGCTATGCTGACTGTTAAGATACAATGTTGAATAAAACCAGATATTTTACTTTCATGGAATTTATAGGCTAGTGGGAGAAAGACACATTAACCATTATCATATTAAAAGTAAAATATTAAAACAAAGGTCATGAAAATTCTAGAAGCACTTTTTGACCCTCTGAGGGAGGCCAGGAGACACTTTACTGAGAAATGACAATTAGGCCAAATCAGACAAGATGTTAACAAGCTAACATGAGGAGAAAGAGTATTCCTAACAGAGAAGACAGCAGATGTAAAAATTGGTGGTAGTTGTAAGCGTGGTGAGAATGGACTAAAAGATGGTGCTTGTGGCCATCCTAAGAACAGTTGAAACCACTGAAGAGAGTTAAGTAAAGGTGTTACATCAGATCTAAGTGTTAAAAAATGTATTCTGATTCAGTTGTGGATAACTGACTGGAGAAGGACAAGAATGGGTATTGAGAGACTAGTTGACAGTAACTCAGCCGAGAGAGCCAAGAAAGTCAAGATAGAAGGGAAAATGATACAATTTGGGAGATAAGTAGGAAATAAAATTATTAGGACTTAGTAATAGATTCATTGTGAGGGACTTAGAAATGAAAGTTAGGTTTATAATTGAAAAGATGGTTCTAGTCCCTTAAGTATGAAAGACCAAAAAAGAGATCCAGTTGAGAGTGAGAAGCATGGGTTCAGTGTGAGTTGGAGATGTTTTTAAGCATACTTGAAATGTTAAGTAGGCAGTTACACATTCAGGTCTGGAGCTAAAGTGGAGATCTCACCTGATGGTAGAAATTTTTGAGTCATCTTTCTTAGGTGGCAAATTAAAATTGTATATACACATAAGATCACTTAGGGCTAAAAAATATATCTTGAAAGGAAGAGCTGGCCTAATCAGTTCAAGACTGATTAGAGATGGATGTATCTTCAAAGAAGACAAAGATAAAGTAGCTAGAGAGGAAGAAGGAAAACCAAAATAAGTATTCTGGTATACAAGCCAAAGGGGAGTATTTTAAGAAGGAGAAAGTATTCATCAGTATCAAATGCTGCTGAGATTCCAAGCAAAATAAGTCTGAAAAATTCCTGTTGGCTTCAAGGACTTTTAGAAGTCATTGGTGTCTTTGTGACAGCATTTAGTAGACTGGTGGAAATGGAAATTAAACTGGAATTATGTGGCATGCATATATGGAGTGATCTGTTTGAACATCTCCAAAAAACCTGACTCTGGGGCAGTTGAAGAGAGGATGCTTCTGTAAACTTTGTAGTGAGGTTGTTTTGTTTCTGTTTTTGATGAAAATGACTCAAGCATGATCAGAAATCAGTGTGGACAAGGGGCGGGGAGGGGTGTGGGGGATGAATTGGAAAATTGGAACTGACATAGATAAACTACCATGTGTGAAATAGATAGCTCGTGGAGACCTGTTGTGTAGAACAGGGAGCTAAGCGCAGTGCTCTGTGATGACCCAGATGGGTGGAATGGGGGGAGGGAGCTCCAAAAGGAAAGGGAATATATATATACACATGTAACTTTGTTGTACACCACTAACTAACACAGCACTGTAAAGCAACTGTACCCCAATTTTAAAAAAATGTGTGAGAAACACACATTTAAGAGATTGACAGTCCTAGAGTCAATGCATAGTTTGCAGTGAGTGTTCTAGGAAGGCAGAAAAGGATGGGATCCAAAATACAGTTAGAAGATTAACCTCAGAAAAGTTTAGTAATATTTCTTATATTATAACTTTATTAAGTGCTTCCCAGGTGGCTCAGTGGTAAAGAATCTGCCTGCCAGTGCATAAGCCACAGGAGAGACGGGCTTAATCCCTGGGTCAGGAATTGGAGGAGGAAATGACAACCCACTCCAGTGTTATTGTCTGGAAAATCCCATGAACGGAGAAACCTGGCGGGCTATAGCCCTTTGGGTCACAAAGAGTTGGATATGATTGAGCATGCACATAATTTTATTAATAGAGGGGGATGGGTGATGCAAGTAAATTTACATTCATGATAGTAGAAAGATGATGGTTCCCATCTGATGTTTATTTTCTTCATGAAATTGAGAAAGAGAGGAAGAGAGAGGTTAGATGTTTTAGGAAAGCAGGCACAGATTTAGAATAATGATTGTAAAGTGAATTGACCAAAGTATGTATTTATGTATAATAAGAAGTGTAAGAACTCATTCGAGATTACTACTGGAGATTACTAGATTACTAGATCCATTACTAGATGGATATCTAGTAGATAGAATATCTCAAATGTTTCCTGACTCTTGGGTACTGTGATAAAGAACTCAGGATATTGTCTTTATCCAGGATTCACTAACCAGAGGAATGAGTATAATATATTGGCAAATGTTGGTTATGTACCTAAACTAGATAAGAGAAGGAAAATTGAAAAGGACTAATCATTTGAGGAAAAGTATAGGAGTCAGTGAACTGGTGGTTCCAGTGAAATCGAACACCTTTTGTGGTGGCTGGGGTTGAACATGCAAGCTGAAAGAAGTTTTGATCTCAGTGTATAGAATCTGAATTGATGGTTTTAGAAATGGAATAATCACGAACAATGACAGGGACTATAGTATGACTGTGAAAGTGGGTGGCTATGATGGAATAGGTTAAGCCGTTAGAAAGGAGGAAGTCAAGGAATGAGGCTGTAATATTGGGTGGATTATTCAAGTGGACATCTGCATCACCCAGAATAATGGCAAAACTTATGGTGGAGAGAAATTGTAGGTTGGTCGCCCATATTATCAATGAATAAGGGGATGAATGACATTAATGAAGGGCAAAAAAGTAACAGCTAAATACAAGAGCCTTGTAAAAACAGAATGATGTTGCTACTGTTATTTTGGCAACAAGAATTTGAGAATTGTACATGTCAGACACTCTTGCAAGGTACAGAAAACATTATGTAAGTATTGCAAGGGCCCTGCCCTTCAGGAGAGTATAGAAAAAGAACACTTCTATGAGCAATTAGTGACAGTACAGTGGTAGGTGCTGCCTACAGGTATAGTGGGAACTCCAGGGATAGAATGGTTATCTTTCTGAAGAAGTCGTTGAAGATTTCACAGCAATGAGTATATCCAGACTGAATTTCATGTAGTTCTTAAAGTGGAGAATGGGGTGAAGGACATTACAAGAGGCATTATATATGTATGTCTCTTAACAGTGATAGAGAAAACATGAACTCAAAATGGTAGCATCCCATTGCCGTAAGTACTGTTGTAACATGTAGTTGTTTATCATTAGAATATTTCTCTTTCTTGGCCAACGGTTTTTGTTTTCTTTTTGGTTTTTTTGATTCTTAGAGCTCAACATTGTTCTCTAATGGGGTAATTTAAAGTGTCTGTGTGTGCCTGCATGGTGCCTGCCCTTCTGTTTTTCAAGTTATGCTTAAAATGATTTGTTAAATATAAATGAAAGGGATGTGCTAAAAATAAGTAAAATAAAATCACTTTCATGCATTTGCTTTTGTTAATACAAATGTTTTCAGTACATTAAATTCCTACAGTTTATAGGTGAAGCTTTGTTTTAAACCACAAGGATTTAGAGATAAATATGATGGTTTCTGATCTCAGCAAGTTCACAGTTTTTTATGTGCCAAACCCAACAAGATATAAGTGTAATTTAAAACACTAGCCACTGGGACTGCTGTGTTTTGTATTGTGTTTTAAATCATGAGATGTTTCTTGTAAGTCCTCATACACTTGTTTAGAATGTTGATTTATTTCTCATTCCTTCTCTGTTTTGGAAGAAGTTAGATTTCATCAAGCTATAAATAACAGTTAAACGAAACTCGGCCAAGGTGGCAGGCATATTCTGTATTATTAGTATTCACTATAAGGTATATTCATTCCCTCTTGAATTAAGACTCTCTAATTTTGGCTTTATTCCTTGAAGGTTGTGAAGATGAGAAAAGAAGTGAAGAGAATCCGAGTTTTGGTTATCCGAAAGCTTGTCAGGAGTGTTGGCAGACTGAAGTCAAAAAAGTTAGTCATTTAACGTTATGGTCCTGTGACTAATAAAACGTCAAAAGTTGTTTTTGTTCAGTATTTACAAAAGTTGAGGGTGGGACTTAGAGGAGTAATTAAATATCTTACTCCTATAGCACTTTGTTTTATCTGTAGATAGATCCTGAGTGAAATAAAATCTGCTGTGTCAGCCTGTGCTTACATAGTTCGAATCATATTCACTTAAGATATAGGATAAATTCTGTTTTCAAACCTCTTCTTTTGGCTTTGTCAAACTGAAAAGTCTTTGAAGTTATTTATATATTTTATGTTATTAGAAGTTATTATTTTAAGATGTTTTTCATATAGGTTAGCAAACCAAGTGATAGTCTGAATCAATTATGAAGATTTTATATCACCGTATTCCTTGAATTGCTGATTAATTTGAAATATTTAGTACCTTTTGGAAGTATTTGTCAAAACACTGTGTTCCGTTTAATTTTTTTGAACAAAATAATATTCTATATTTTTGGTATCACTAGTATGAGAACAAAAGTATGTTATTTATACTTCTTATGCTTTAAGCATGAATACTTACAAAGTCTTCAAATGTGTTTTGTTTCTGGTGTGTGTGTTTTTTTGTGTGTGTGTGTGTGTGTGTGTTTCATAAGGTAGCTCTCCTCTGATACAATTATATATTTAATTTCTTTAGATATTTATTTAATTCCAGAAAACAAATTTTCATTTAATTATATCCAAGCTTATTGCTTACATGAAATGCAATGTGCTGTTAATTGACTGGAAAGTATTATTTGGCTTTCCTATTAAGGAATTAGAAGACAAGCTATCAGTGATAATGTCATTAATATAATGCCTAAATCTTGGATTTGTTGATGGAGTTGGGGTGTGTGTTGGATGGGGGAAAGGGCAGTGCAGGATGACAGAATGCTTGTTATTTAGAAATATTAAGCTTTTCCAAAAGAAATGGAAAGACTTTTTATTATGATACTAGTCTCAAATAAATCCTTTTTCTGGCTACATATTATAATGTGTCTTTTGCAGGGGTACCGAAGATGCACTGTTAAAAAACCAAAGACGAGCACAACGACTGCTCGAAGAAATTCATGCCATGAAGGTGAGAACTTGTGTGGAGCTGTGTGCATGTGTGTTTCCATGTCTCCTGTCAGCTGCGTTTTGTTCATGTGTGTTCAGTGTTATTTGTTGACTATAATGTGAGTCGGCTAAGGCTTGTTTGTGTGGATCTGTTTGGTGAAGAATGTAGCACTACATTTAGAAAATTGGATTTGTTTGCATTATTTTATGTTTTTACTGAAGTTGTTAAAGTACTAGATTAACTTGAGTCAAAACTGCCAGATTAAACTCATCTATATTTAATAATGCTTCATGCCTAAGGTTTTTATTTTTACTAAAAGTTTAGGCATGAGGTCTAAGTTAAGTTCCTGTTGTTTGGTAATGTGGATGGTGATATTGGTGGCTGACATCATGCTTTGCCTATTGCCAACTCAATAAATTTTTGTGTGGTGGCGTCACCATTTTATTCAGCTCTGTAGTAACTTGAAATAAAATTAGTATTGGACCAAAATGATCCGTATTTTCGTTTCTTTCAGCCAGACTCTTTGCTAGCATAATTTTTAGGTCTTCTCGCTGTTCTTTGTGGAAACTTTCATTTACCAAATGACATACTATTAAATGTCTGGAAGACTGTTTTATTGAAGAACTTAAAAACAACATTTGGTACCAGCAATTACCTTAATTGCAGGGTCATTTTGCATGTATGTTTGACTATTACATTTTGGTAGAACTTCTAAGTTTTGAGATAGATAAAAGAGCAAGAGAAATCTCTAACAATATTTTAACTGAATTAAATTAAGACTTACTGTTTTTTCCTTTTGAAAGGATGATAAAATGTCCTATAAGACAAAGTTACCATAGTTAATCTGAATAGAAACAGATGTAGGACATGATTCTTTGGTGTGAGTTATGATTTTTGTGGCTTTTTTCCCTTAATTTGTATTGTTTTTCACAGGACCATAAAATTCATGGAATCCATTTGATATGTCATAAGTTTTAATACTCTTACTGTCCAGCCATTCATTCAAAATACTCTATATTTGACTCTTAATTATTATTTGTATTGCTTTATTTTATGTATCATTTAGACTTTTTTTTTCCATGAAATTCCTATGAGAAATAAAATCTTTAGAGATTCTTGAGGATAACACTAAGGTAAGAAGTTATGATTTGTGCTGTTGTCTTTCACTTTCTCTTAACCAAGCTCCTTACTAAATTACATTCCTTACCTAAATTTTTCCCTGTAATTTCTTCTGAATAGTCATTTTTGTAGTCCTAAATTATTCAGAGGCTTTGAGCTACTATATAATTGCTGATTTTATTTCACTGTGGAAAGGATGGATCATATACAGTAAGCCTCTGTGCATTGTATAAGGAGTTTAGAAACAAAAGATATTCATTAATATTTAAAATACATCCCTTCCATAACTCAATAATGAATTTAATTTAGTTAATTAGAAACAAAGTTGTCCTATTTGATCTATATGTGAAACTTGTTTTCTGTAATTCTTAAATCTCATCAGCAGTAGAAAATCAGACTCACTGATAAAGTTTATAGGTTTACAAGATTACTGTCGTGATTATAGTTTTTGCTTGTTTCTGTTTTTCCTTGTGTTTATAAAAGACCATTATGGAATTGTTGCCTCATAGAAAGCTAAAATTCATTGCTGGATATAGTCCTTAAATTCATAAAATTAATAGTATATATATTTCTTGAGTCAATGTCAGTGGTTAGGATGGTTTAATTTGGATACTCTTCTTTCAACTTTCACGGTGCTGTTTAAAAACTGAATTAAATCTAAATATAAAAACCAGAAAAAGATTAAGTCTATATGTTTGCTTTCCTTACATGTCAAATTTCATTCTTCACTTATGGTTCTTTTACAAAGTTGGTCTACTTTCTAAAAGAAGCAAATACATAAAACATTTTTAATTTGAAAGATCATTTGTAATTTCTTAAGGGAATGTTTTATCATGTACACAGGAGTATCAAAGAAATAGTCACAAAACAGAAAGCTCACAGTCTCAATTAAATTTGAAGAAAAACCTTTTCTTACTCATTTTTCCAGATGAATTTTTTCCTTGGCTCATATACCACTACATTTTTATGGTCTTGTCCTATACTTGCTTTCTATGATAATAGGGTATTTTGTTGCAAGAGGACTTCCTTAAGAAGAAAACCTGAGATATTTTTAGAAATAAGAGTTTGTTTTTTCTGGTCAAGGAAAAAAGTTGCCTGGTCTTTATGATACTATAAAATGATAGATTCCAGTTTTATAGCCTGTAATGTATGAATGTGAAAGAAATCTTTCTGCCTTTTCTAATGGTATTCACACTTTTAACTTTGATTCTGATATATATATACTGGCTTCTGAAACAGTTGCTTTCTCTTTGGATATTAAGGTAGCTTTTTGACTTTGACAGATCTCCAGGTTATTTAGCTAGAGAAGGAGATGGTAAAATTAAAGCATAGAATGAAATTAATAAAAATGTACAAGAAATCTTTTTTCTCAATAATAAGGGTTAAATAACTAACTTTTATTATTTACTATGTGCCAGGCACTGTATTGTGTGTTTTATATTCATGAGGTAGATATTATCTCCATCTTACAGAGTAGGAAGCAGGCTTAGAGAAGTTCAGCAGCTTGTTCTCAGTCAAATAGTTGTTAGGTAATGATCTGGTTGTAACTAACTATAAAGTTGATAGTGTTAGCCATTTCACTTACTCCTTCATTAAAATGAGAACTTCTGAAATATATGTAGACTCTGTCTCCTAAAGATTGGATGCGTTAGTGTTAGTTGTTCAGTCATGTCCAACTCGTTGCAACCCCATGAACTATAGCCCACCAGGCTCCTGTGTCATGGGAATTCCCAGGGGACAGTACTGGAGTGAGTTGCCATTTCCTCCTCTAGGGGATCTTCCTGACCCAGGGATCGAACCTGAGTCTCCTGCATTGGTAGGCAGAGTCTTTACCATACCATCTGAGCCACCAGGAAAGAGGTAATATAATAAATATGAAGCTTGCTCTCTAAGTAAAAAAGGTTCAAAGATGTGTGATAAGTTTTCAGATTCTTTATTTCCTCACAGCTCAATATACCCAGTTAACTTTTCTTTTTCACTTCTCTGAGGCCATTAATTTTCCTCATGCTGAATATTTATATACAATGATAATTTATACGCGAGATCTTGCTCTGTTTGCTACTCTTCTCTGTGTTAAGACTCTTTCACCTTTTGTTCCATTCTTTTTCTATTTTTGCATGTTTCAGTCTCTTATTAAAAGCATCCTTTGTGCTTTATCAGCTGTTAGAATTGCTTTGTCTTGTGCTCCATCATGGCCTGTTTCTAAGTTATATACAACTTATACCCAGATTTTCTGCTACACATTAAACTCCATCATCTACTTTTCCCTGAGTTTCTTCCTGGTAAGAAAAGTGAACAGATGGCAAGGCAGCTGTTTTAATTCTTCCCTCTCTGATTTGTAAAAATACGCCTTTTTGCAATTTTTTTCTTTTTGTATTTCCCTCTAACTTTTTGGAAAATATTTCAAAACTAAAGGAAAATTGTAATGTTACAGTGTAATAATAATAATACATTGTATCACATACATGTTTATCCCTTACTGGCAATGGTGAGTTCCAAACACTTGGTTTAGATGTTGTCTGACAGATTCCTCCCTTTTAAAGGCTCCTTTTTCTGTTTCAGCATTTGTTAACTCATTTGTAAGATGGTAACTTTGAGAGTATGTGAATGTCCTGTGGTCTTTTCACCCAGTGACTGATGTTCTGTGACTGAATCAGTTAACAGTTTTTATTGTTTCTGTTTCTTTGCTGGGATTTTTTTGTTTTTAATTTCTCTCATACGATTTTAATCCACTGAAAGGATTTTTTTTTTTTTTTTAGCATCATAGGATAGGGATAATAGCCATTTTTGCTTGTGGAGAGGAAAATAATGGTTGTTTTTCTTGGTTCTGCATCTGCTGAGTAATTTGAGGGGTTTTTTGCTTTGTTTTGTTTTTGCCTGTGCTGTGCAACATGCTGCAGTATCTCGATTTCCTCATCAGGGATCGAACCCTTGACCCCTGCAGTGGAAGCATGGAGTCCTAACCACTGCACTGCCAGGGAAGCACCATATGCTGGGTAATTTTGAATTGTACTCTGAACATTACAAACATTAAACAGTAGAGATTCAGGGTTTGGTTTTTCTTCTCCAGTGAATGGTGACTTTTTCAGTTAACTTTTGGAGTAGGCTTTAATTTCAAACTGTGGTTCAGCTGGTAAAGTTTCTGCCTGCAATGTGGGGGACCTGGGTTCGATCCCTGGGTTGCAAAGATCCCCTGGAGAAGGGAAAGGCTACCCACTCCAGTATTCTGGCCTGGAGAATTCCATGGACTGTATAATCCATGGGTTCACAGAGTCGGACATGACTGAGCGACTTTCACTTTCACTTGAATTTCAAGCAGTGTTTCTTGGATAGCACCTCTAGCTTCAGTTCAGGTCTTTTGCCTTTTGGTGAGATGAACTGAATCTGTTTCTTTGATGAGTTGTTCAAGTTTCAGAACCCCTTGTATGGTTGGTTCCGTCTCTTCGGGGTTTCCCCTACTCTCTCAGCGGGTAATGCACCCAGGCTTCACTGTCCATGTGTTCCTTGGCCACTGCTCCTGAACCATGAAGACTGCAGTTAGTTTTAGGTTACGTTCTGAAGAGATGGTGACTTACTTGTACAGCTTTCCATCTTTATTCCTAGTGCGCTTTGACACTGCATCAGATCCTGCCTTCTTTCATTTACTCTACTTTACCTTCAGAGAGGGTTTTTTGTAGTGTGCCCAGTTTTCATTTTTGCTTTATTTTGTTTTTTGAAGGAAGGATTAATCATGTTATCTGCTAGTACCTTGGTCTGTCATTCCCAGAAATGGAAGCAGCAAAGTTCAAAGTAATTGTAAGTTGCTAAAGAAGAGGACTGAGTACCCCACAACACTGTAAGTGTAGATCTTAGAGAGAGAGAATAAATAGACTGAGAAAGTGTAGATAGTAAAGGAGAAAGAGAACTAAGAGTATGGTATCTAGGAAACCAAGTGAAGAAACTGTTTCAAGAGAACGGAGTGATGAACTGTTTATATTGATATTATTTTTCTTTTTTTCAAAATTAGCAATGTTATTTGTAAAGTGTAAACTCACTTATTAGATCATAATCATTAATGAATTTTTCAAGTTGTCTCAATTCTAGAGTCTAGAATACCTTGCAGAACTGTGCTGATAGAACCAGAAGGGGTTTTGTTCTTGCTCATGTCATCCTAAGCATGCCTTCTATTCTTCCCCTTCCCTGTCCTGTTTCTTTCTCTAAACTGATATTAAAATCTCGAAAGTTTGAAATGTTTCCACATTCGTATTTTCTTCCTTTATGTCTGAAACCTAGAAGCTGCAAACACTGGTCCAAGTGTGAAAGAGGCATAATGTTTCTGTTTCTTGTTTGGTTTCCATCCTCAAGCATAACCCACATCATGGTCTTCTATAGTTATAGGATCAGCACTATGACCTATAAGTCTCTTATAAATCTGTACTTTTTATTTAGATTATTTTTCTCTAATGCATTGTAGAAATCAAGTAATAAATAATTTTTAAACCCTCAGGTAACTTTAGAGATTCTCAATAAAAATTGTCAACTTAGGATAGTGTATTTTTATTTGTTGGTTTTAATGTTAATTATCAGAAACCAAAGAATAAATAGGCTCTTATTTTATAGCCAGCTTAACCAGCACTCTTAAGACCATTTAACTTCTAATTCAGTTTTGTTTTTTTTTTAAGGGAGAACTTTTATTGCTTCTCAAGGCAAAGAAGGATGCCTGATTTAATATCCTTCTGTACTCAGCTTGTGACATTTGAAATGATAAACAGGAAGTCATAGTGGTATTTTAAAAGGGCAAGGGACCAGTATATACCGCTCTCCTCACACTCATACAACAGCGTTTAGTAACAGATCATCACATTGGAATTCCAGTTTGCTTTCTTGGCATGTGGATCCTGCAGCTTGAAGCCAGTATTTTGAATAGTTCATATTCCTGGAATCCTTAGCAGTGTTGCATTTTTTAATATGTAGGAGTCATGGTTTTCATTGTAAGCTGTTTTGATATTAAAGATGTTATGTCAAGTCTGTGGTGGCCTTAAAGTATTTTTGTGTTTTAAATAAGAGCAGTTATAGCAAATAAAGGTGGTATCCACTCGCTGCTTTTATAGTAAGCTCCTTGCTTTTATTTGAAAACAAAAAGGTACAGGTCCTTGTTGGTAAAATTGATGAAGTACTATTACCACTTACTGAGTCATTATATACACTTAATTTTAAAATGAAAAGCTGACTTTGGAATTGCTTCAGTCAAGTTAAGCCAGTTCAAAGGCTACTGAGTGTGTAAACAGGATTTAGGGGTAGGAAGGAAGGAGTATCATATGAGTTTTTTTTCCCCAGAATGTATTTTGTTGTTTTTTCTGTTTTGTTTTGACTTGATTTTTTAAGTTTTGTAATTTTGGAAATTTGAACTTACAACCTTGACAGGACGTTCCTACTAACTGTGAAAGTACCCAAAGCCCCTCTCAACTATTGATTTAAAAAAAATTGGACAACCAATACTACTGTCCTAATTCCAGTATGGAATAATTCAGTGATTGAGAAAAGGAGCAAATATTACAGTATATTTTGTTGGAAATACCCATTGGGAGACAAAGGGCCCCAGAGAAAAGCAGCAATAAGGATAGTAAATAACTTTTCTTTTAATGAGGCTTTCTTTCTATTCATCTGGGATATCACCTGAATTTTGGGTTAAATAGAGACAGATTTTTTTTAAACATTTAAACTCCTTACTTTGAACATATATTTTATGTTGCTAGATTTCTATTGTAATGGAAGCTCTCTATATTTTTTTTTCTATGTTAGAATACCTTGTGTTAGTGGTTTGCTGTTCAATTAGTATTTTGTGACAAGAGAAACTTTGTTTTTCTTGCCTGTGAAGAATTTTATTTTTTCCTCTACCTGCCACTAAATTATGTAAACTATGTAGTCTTCCAAGAAATAAAAATAATCCTGAGTAGTGATTGATTCAATTAAAAATGTTTTTTTAGCAATTTGCATTGGAAATGTATAGTTCTCTTTTATTCTCCCCTTCTATAAAAATTAAACTCTTTATACAAGGCATTTTAATTTTATATGTGAGTGAGGATGAGAGAGAAATTCTCACTTTTTAAAATTCTTGATTTTCATTGAAGCTCAGTACATTAAAATATAGTAGAACTTATGAATTTTGGTTGTAGTGAATCAATAACTATAGTTTTCTTCTGTTCATCACAATCTTAAGATAGCATTCTAGTTTATTAATGATCATATATCTTTAAGATCCATGAAATTTGCAACCAGAAAAGAAGAAAGTATAAAGAAAAAAAAAAAGGAATTTACAGTACAGCTGTTATAAATTCCATAATATATATTTAGGTTGGTTAACTGTATTTTAAATTAGAACCTATTATATATGTAGATTAATAGATTTCTGCTGTCAGGGAACACATTGTTCTCTGGGGAAAAAGCATTTTAGTCTCTGTAATATATGCCATACCCTGTTACAGTCAAAGAGTTGTAAGAAACTAGAGAAAGGGTCAATTTATTTAATTACTTTTAGGACTTGGGGATGATCTTACAGAATGGCACTGAGTTGGAACCTGAAGAATAAGTATGATTCTGTCTTCAAAAAGGTAGACTAGATAAATAGCATGCAAGAACAAAGCATACAGATCTGCAAGTACCTCCAAGTTATGATAGGGTCTTTGAAAATTATGGAAGAGCAAGAGATTGCTTTTAGCTAGTAATTAATTGGGGAATGTTTCTTGGGAAAGTTTAATAAAAAAAATTAATGTTACTGATTTTTCAAATTGACGTGATTTCCTTGATAGTATTTAATTGAATCCCAATTAGACAGCAAGGATAGTGTTTCATGTAACAACTTCACATCCAAGACTTACATATTATTTATAGTACTGTGAAGCTCAATATCAGATATAAGGATACTGCTCATAAATTGCTTAATAATTTTAGTTATTAATTATTTAGCACTTGCTCTATGTCACATTCTTTGCTACAATCTACGGGTATTATCTGTAATCTTATTAACTCATAAATGTTCCTGTTTAACCCCATTTTAACGAGGTAGAAACTGGGGATTTAAGTGTTAATTGCTTTGCCCAGGGTTTTTCAGTCCATATCTATCTGTATCAGTAACCTGTGTTCTTAACACTCTACTAACCTGCTGCTGCTGCTGCTAAGTCGCTTCAGACTACTAACCGACTCTCTTAAGAATTAAGTACACAGTTTTATCAAGATTGATAAAGGTATGATAAATGTGCTTTTGCATTCTGTTTTTAATAGAAGAGTAAAAATACTGGTGAAATACTGTATCATCATTGCTCCTTTGAGTTGAAAAATAGTATTCATTTTTAATTTGGTATAGTTAGAATAGTTGGGCCTTCCTAAAGATACGGAATGTCTTGTTATCCATAAAGGCTTTTGTGTGTAAATTTAATATTTAGAAATAATGCCTGGAAGCTAAATACCAAAATAGTCAACTCCCTTGGGATTATGTACTGATAACCGTGATTATATTTCAAAAAAGTTTTATTCCTTACTCAGTTTGGCACTATATTTTCCTTGTGGCTCAGCTGGTAAAGAATCCGCCTGCAATGAAGGAGGCCTGGGTTCGATCCCTGGGTTGCAAAGATCCCCTGGAGAAGGGAAAGGCTACCCACTCCAGTATTCTGGCCTGGAGAATTCCATGGACTGTAGTAGTAGTCCACAGCCCATAGGGTTGCAAAGAGTCAGACATGACTGAGCAACTTTCACTTTCCCTTTAAAAACATACGTGAATGTAACATCCTAGAATTACTTGATACAGGTCCCTTAAACTATTAACACTTAGAAATATAATTTAAGAAATGAGTATGTATTTTGTTATCATATATGCCCTTGGAAAAGATTGTTTCAAATTTGAAGGAACTTGTAATAACAAATAATATGACTTTATAGAGACTTTGAAAGATTGTTCCTTATTCTTTCAGTTAAAGATTGCTCTCTTTCTTAACACATGCCTATAACCTTTTTAGAACATCCCTATATCTTAGTCATAATTCTAAAATTACAGGGAAAGACTGCCTCAGGCACCTAATACAATTTCCCTAACAATTCCCTGCCTTTTGATGCATTTTTTAGGTGCTACACTGTGGGGAATATTTGCTATGAGCTTATATAATTATTCATTAAATTTGAGGTTTTGTTTGTTTCTTTGTTTCCTTAACTCTTTGTTGTTAGGTTAAGAAATCTAAAGTTGCAAAGGTATGTAGATTAAAAAAATTCAGGAGTAAAGTGCATTTAATATATTCACACCAAGCTATAATTTTGTCCTTTTTTTGACATACATACTAAATAATAAAAAATAATACCTATATATTATCTCACCTTCTCTAATTGTTCTTATTCTCAACATGTTATTCTAAATATGGTGTTTAAGTATTTTGTTTACTCCCTATAAATTTGCCACAAAATAATGCCCATTTAAACAGATGTTTGGATTCCACTCAAAAATGGTTAACTTTTACCCCCAAAGCCAGCCATTTTTTTAGAAAAGAATCTCTAGAATGAAAAAATCTGTTTACTCTGACTTACTTTAGAATGCAGAAGTGTTCTGTGGAGAGTCTTTGGGTTGATATAATTACTCTTATCTCATTTTCTCTGCCCGCCTCTTTGAACATGACAGAAGTGAGTAATTTTATGTGCCAGGAACAGTTCAGATCAGGGGAAAGAAGGATAAAAATGCCCTATTCTGTTTTCTAAAAAGTGTTTCTATTATGAGGGATAAAGTGGTTTTAGAGTTTCATTTGACTAAATTATTTGATGATGTTTATGCTTAGATACTATTTTTAAGTGAAATGCAAATGTTTGGACAGTTGAATTGTACAAGTTGTTTTTAGCACACTGAAATTGTAATTATTTTTGTGTCGAATTATTTTCATATCTTGATGAAAATAATTTATAGTTGAAAGATGAATTCTGTTTTTAAAGTACAAAACTTCAACTTTAAACATGAATGAAAGTCAAGTTGGAAGTAAAGTCAGGCAGTATAATAGTCCTTTATCTGCAGACATCCCAAGACTCTCAGTAGATGCCTAAAATGGCAGTTGGTATCCAATCCTATGGACTTCCTTGCTGGCTAGTGTGGTAAAGAATCTGCCTGCAATGCAGGAGACCCAGATTTGATCCCCGTGTTGGGAAGATCCCCTGGAGAAGGGAACAGCTATCCACTCCAGTAATCCTGCTTGCAAAATTTCATTGACAGAGGAGCTGTCAATGTACTGGCGGGCTGCAGTCCATGGTGCAACGAGTTGGACATGACTGAGCAACTAACAGTTTCAAACCAATCCTATAAATACTGGGTTTTTTCCTAAATGAAAATATCTGCAGTAAAGTTTAGTTTACAGATTAGGCACAGTAAGAGATTAATGGTAACTAATAATAAAATGGAATAATTTTAACAGTAGACTGTAATAAAAGTTATGTGCATGTTGATCTCTCTTCTTTATCAACCTCTTCAGCTCTGCCAAAAATGTGGCAGAGACTTCTTGATTGGCAAATGCAGCTTTCCAGTAACTTTTACGTTTTTTAGCCCAAGCCTGTTACTGAGTCTGTGTGCTCACCCCTCACTTGCAGTCAGCTCGTCTCACCTGTTTCAGTAAGTCTCCGGCTGCGCTCTGCCTACAGGCTCGGTGCTTCCTGGTGCAGCCCGCGGCTGTCAGTTGAGATGTATTTTGTGTTCCTGTTGTCCATCCACAAATTTAATGCCTTTTCCATTTTAACTAGGCACTTATCCATGGTTTTTGCAGTTTGAGGCTCAGCAGCAAAACTAGCTTGAATTTCTTTTTTTCTCCCCTCGTCATAATTTCATGGATGGAAAATTTGTTCTTACTGTGGATCTTACCAACCTCAATACAGAATTTATTATTATTATCAAGAACTTTCACGTTTTCACTTAAAGAAAGCACTTTACTGCTTCTCTTTAGCATATCCAAATTGACAGTGTCACTGCTCCAAGGCTCTGTGATACCTCAGCAGTCAGTCTGATAGGAAATGGCTTCTGAGTGACTAATGAGCATGAAACCTGGACAAACAGATGATTGATGTACCAGGCAGGACAGATCAAAATGGCATAAGATTTCATCACACTACTCAGTGATGGCTCACGATTTAAAATTTATGAATTGTTTATTTCTGGGATTTTTTATTTTTGAACTGCCATTTACTGTGGGTAACTGAAACCGCAGAAACCAAAACCACAGATAAGGGGAGAGTGCTGTGCTATTTGTTGATCTTTAGTGATGCTTTGAACTGGCTGCCAGCAAAAACCTGAAACTGGTAAAATTTTCTAATAGTAAACCTACTTTGTTTTGTTATATCATTCTCATAATCAGCCACCTAAGTTAGCTTCCCCTGGTGTCTACCAGACCAGATCTAATTCCTTGTTGGTATTAAAAGGTTTTTATCAGTTGGTCTCTCTCTTCCTGATCATTTTTGTCTGCATATTACAGTTGGCATTGTATCTCCTCCACATACTTTGTGCATTATCCTGTTTTTAAGTTTCTCTGGCTTTATTTGATAACAAGGCAGAATTCACCACCTCTTACATGCTCTTTACAAAACCAGAGTGAATCATTTGCACAGCCTTCACCATCCTTTATCACAGTGGTTTTATTGGGGGAGGCAGGGGATAAATGCACAAAGACTCATGCCTGGGATGCATATCATAATGGATGGGAGGTTTGGCTAATTTGAGAAAGGTCCCCAGTAATTTGAGTATCTTTTTATTTTTCGACCATTGAGAGCTACAACACTGAGGAGAAATTGCCCTGCTACTTCATTGTGATAGTTTTTAACAGTCTATTTTAGTGCATCTTCCCTTGTGTTATGTCAGGTCATTTACATGTTATTTTAAAAACTAAACTCTACTCTTTCTGGTTATTTGTATTTTTAAACAGTGCCTGATTTTCTGCACAATAGTAACATGTTACAGATATTAATGTGCACATCTATTATAAACAGATATTTGAAGAGGTAATGGCAAAGCACCATTAAATTTTTCTAATCAAAATGAAGATAGATCTCTATCAAAGTTCTTTGTTAATGTTTTTGTTTCTTTTTCTTATTTTCCATCTAATGCTAATGTTTGAGATTTTATTATTAAAGAATTTTGCTTTTAAGAATTTGAATTTCAATAGTTTTTTGAACTAAAATCAACAGTAAGTTGATAACTTTTAAGATGCTGAAGGGTGTAATTCTAACAGTGAAGAAGAATAAAGCCATTTGCATTATTTCCTGAAATTTTTAACAAGTTGGATTGATACTGTTTTTGTACCATTAACTAATTTGTGTCCTTGAGTCTGTTTCTTCACCTTAAAATTGGAAATAATTCCTGTCTGAATTGTTTGCTGTAGGGATTAAATAAAATATGCCACATCAATGTTCCTAGTATAGTACTCTTTTAATAAACTTTTCAAGATTTTGAATCTCTGTAATCTTTTACTCCATATAATTTGCATGGATGAAATATTATTCGAGATAGTCATTGTCTTCAATACCATTTTTTTAAAGGCAGGCCAAAACTATTCAATGACAAAGAGTTCCCAAACCAGAGGTCTTTTGGAGACGTTGCATACCACACAGTCCATCATCATTGTCCATGTTGCATATGACTTTAGACCAGTGCAGAAATCATTCTTATTCTTTTACTTTGTACTGTAGGATCCAAAAAATGAAAGTTTTACCTGGTATGTTTAGAAATGTTCTTTGCCTGAAGAGTTTGCACATTTTTATAATGACTTAAGAACCATCCAGATGGCCAAAGCACTTAATTTTAGCTCAACAAAAATGTACTAGGTCTGTACTTTGTATGCCAAATACTGTGCTAATTTACAGGTATATAGAAATCAGTATGGCATTTGCCCTTGAGAAACTTGTAGTCTAGTGAGAGACATGGACATGTAAACAGTTTCAGTACAGTATACTGAATACAATACACTACACTACATCTACTGGTAAATGTACTGGAGGAGCACCACTTAGTACTGCTTTGAGGACTCAAGAAAAACTTCCTGTAATATGAAACTGACTCTTAAAAAGTGACTAAAACTTCACTGGTTACAGAATGGAGACTTAAATGTATATGGCTTTATTGTGCTTGTTTTGAAAATTTGTAAGTACTTGTAGGACCAAGAGTTATAAAGTTTTTAGATTATTTTACTAGTTTGTCTAAATGAAGTTATGTTATGTGTGATAGTGATTCAGATTCACATCTCAGTGTAGTCGTGGATAAAGATTAATGGGGTTTTTTGTTTTTAACTTAGAAAATTAAAAAATAACAAATGTGAATGAAAGACATAGTTATAAGTGTACTCTCTTGTAGTTTTTTCAGCTCCTGAGCAGGAGCAGTGTTTCCTAGCAGGTCTGGTGTATATTATACCCAATACTGAGATAATAGATACTTAGTTTAACAATTTATAATGCCTAATGGGTAAAAATAACTTCAGTATCTATTCTGTTAACAAGTTTTCTGAACATTGACCAAATGACATGCCCTTTTCTAGGCGCTTAAAATACACCTGATGCTCCTCAAGGAAGAGGAGTGCTGAGGTCTGCTCATTAGATTTAGCAGTGTGGAGATTGGTGACGACAAAAATGAGATTGATGGGGATAATTGTGGTAAAAGCCTGCTTGAAGTGGCTTTAAGAGAAGAAGAGCATTTGGAGGTAGCAAAAATTGGCAAGTATGATTAGGGTGGCTACATGACTAGATATCCCTGGTGTTCTAATAATCATCACTTGTCCCAGCATTATTTTTAATAGAGCCTCATTTCACTCTCAAATGGGTATTGGTTTAAACAACTAATTATATGGTCAGTGTGGTTATGATTCTTTGCTGTCATTATTCTTTTGACACCCAAGTTTGACCAGTAGTATCCTTTCTAAGCTACCTTTTATGAGTTTTTGAGAGAACCCAATTTCCTTTCCTGGCATAACAAAATGTTGCATGGATTATACTTTTTTCTGCCTCATGTCTAGTCAGCCATGTCTCTAAGAAGCCTTGCTTCATTTCAGTGACACTCAGAAACAAAGAGTTGAAACATTAATAGATCTTGATTGGGGAGAAAGAGAGTGAGAAAGCTAGGTGACTGGTTAAAGAAAGGCATTTTGCAATAAAAAATTTTAAGGCACACAGCAAAGAGACTGGGGTGGGAGAATAGGAAACTTATTCAGGGAATTCTGTGTAAAGCTGAATGAATGCATATAAGACTTATGGAAAAAGAGTATTATAGTGCTAGAAAGAGACCAGATAATGAAAGGATTTCAACACCAGAATAAAGGTTTTTGGCTTCTTTCTGTATTCAAGACAGTGACATAATAGTTCTTGGAATTACTGGTTGTGGAGGCAGGAAACTCGGTTACGTTATTATAACCCACACAATCCATAATGAAGTTCTGATTCTGTGGGTAGAATAATGGTAATCCAAAGGAGGGAACTAAATTCAACAGACACCACAGCAGAGAAAGTGGAAAGGGGGATGGGAGCATAGCAGAGGCATGACGAGGAGACCCGCAGTATCAGATGACTCTGAGCTGTCTAACCTGAGTAGCAGAGGCTGGAGATGCCATTAAATGCCATAGATAACACGGGAAAAATCCCTTGGCAATATGATGACAGAGTATAACCTTATTGAAGTTCCATCTGGTACTGTATTTAGGAGACAGTACTCTCACCTGGAAAATCCCATGGACGGAGGAGCCTGGTAGGCTGCAGTCCATGGGGTCGTGAAGAGTCGGACACAACCGAGTGACTTCACTTTCACTTTTCACTTTCGTACATTGGAGAAGGAAATGGCAACCCACTCCAGTGTTCTTGCCTGGAGAATCCCAGGGACGGGGGAGCCTGGTAGGCTGCCCTCTCTGGGGTCGCACAGAGTCGGACACGACTGAAGTGACTTAGCAGCAGAACAGTATTTAGGAAGTAGGGTTTTTGTTGTCACTGAAGGGTAACCATAATGACATTCCCATCTGTGGAAAAGCATGAATTTGGATGTCAACAGCTCTCTCACGAGTTAGTTAAGATTCTTTATTTCACAGAAATGCATTTCTTGCTTCATTTCCAAATAGACAAAAAATATCTCCAAGAATCCAGATTTTTCTTGGCACCTTGTAAGTCCCTGGTATTAGAGATTAACCCCTCATAATCTAAAATAGCATGTTCCAGTTTTAATCACATTTTGGAAAATACAAACATGTTTTATATTTTATTACATTAAAAGCCCAACCTTAATGAGAGTCTCTTGGAATTAAAAGCATCAGCTTGATTAATGCCTTCAAGTTATTTTTTGTCTTAGTGTCCCTCCCCACAGCCTTATATAGAATAGTTTGCTTGCAAACATACTTTCCCCACTCAGCCAGAGACAACATTGCACTAGTTTTGTGTCTAGTTATGATTTGGTATATTCATTTGTTCAAATGAAAGCCTTTGGAGAGAAAAAAAGACAAGGAGATAGCCAAATAATCAAAATTTGAGATTAGCTAAGTTTGCTCTTTCGAGTATAAGCAAAGCAGTAGCATCTGGCACTGTGGAATAAGGAACTGAAATATTCTGCTGGGTCTGGTTATTAGTGACTAGCTATCTTTAATGTAGGAAGCTTAAGCAATGTTAGTGTTTTTTTTTTTTTTTTTTTAGCAATGTTAGTTTTAATTGAGTTTCTTAAACTTATTGGCTTCTCATTTTCTTTTTTTAAAATTGAGTGGCTGAAGGTCCCCAAGGTTGAATGATTCACTGGAAGGATTCACAGGACTCGGGGAAACAAAAAACAACTTTTATACTATAACAGTTTTTTTTCTATTCAAGGATACAGATTAAAATCAGCAAAAGGGAAAGGCCCATGAGGGGAGTCTAGGAAAAATCAGGCATAAGCCTGTAGATGCCCTCAGCCAGTATAGTATGGTTTCATGGACACACTCCTAGCAGAGATGTATGACAACACTTGCAAAGTGTTGCCTACCAGGGAAGCTCACTTGAGCCTTGGTGTCAGGGGTGTTATTGGGAGCCAGTCACATAGACATGAATCACCTGCATGACTTCTCTCTACTACGCAGACTCTAACTCCCCAGAGTGAAGACACAGTCACCATAAACCACATTACTAGGGTAAACTACCTGATCAGCTTGGTAAGCCTGTGGCCCAAGGGCTCAGAACTTAATTCCTAGGAACTGGCCAAAGGCCAGGCCTGAGGAAATTAGGCCTTCTCAGGAATGTGCGGTTGGAGCAGCCCAGGCCTGCTGACTTAACCCTTTCCTGCACAGGTATAGAATTATGTGATAGCTGAAGTCCCTTATAATTCTGATGCTTTATGAACAGATTAGTAACTCACATATATTGTAAAGTAGTTAATGCTTTTATTTCATCTTTAAGAAGGCTTAGATAATCATAACTATTTGAAACCTGAAATAAAAGAAACAGGTTATGCGGATGCTAGAAAACAAAGCTGAATTGAATGTCGAAAAACAAAAGAATGTGTCTTACATAAGTCAACATAAGCCCTGCTCACTAATGAATAAGCTTACAAGTCGGAAGATGAACATTAAGGAAATCTATGGAGGAAAAAATTACATAAGCCCAGTTTCAGAAGCTTAAGTTCATTTAGCTTTTGATTAGCAAATTATTGATATTTAATTTCTCTTGAGCACTTATGATAAATTTAAGTCTTTTTTTAGTGAAAAATTTCTGCAGCATTTTTGTACAGTTGTGTAAAATTGCTTAAGTTTTACTTGTCTAGTTTAATGTTAATCTCTCTTTGACTCATTTTAAACTTGTTTAGTGAAGTAGTCAATATTTAATACCTGTTACATAGTTCCAGTATCTTCATTTTGCCATTGTTTTTTCTTGATCTATGGTTTTCTAATTGAGAATAGTTTTGCATTTTAATATTGTCATTCTTTTTCCCTTTAATGTGCTTGGGTCATATTTAAAATTTCTTTGATTTAAAAGTGTTCAAAATTTTCTTTTCATAAGTTGAAATGTACCTAGGCTTCCCCCCCCCACCCAAGTTCATAATGTATGACTTTGGTATAAAATTTGCAACTTACCATCTGTAATAATGCATCTTGTTCTGCATTTAAAGTTGCAGAATTATTTGAAATGGTTAAATTCAATATAAAGTAGAGAAAGCTCTAAAATTTAAGAAAAATACTTTTATCAAAAAAGATACTAGAATTAGTTTTGTATAAAAGAAAGCAACGTGTTTTCGTCTTAGTCATTTTACTTATCATTAACCCCATATAGTATAAATGATATAGTGTAAAATTATCATATAAGCACTTCACTGATGTCTTTTCTTTCACATTTTTATTGGTATTTTCTTAACCATGTTGAGGGCTTCCCTGGTGGCTCAGACATTGAAGAATCTGCCTGCAATGCATGAGACCCGAGTTTGATCCCTCTGTCAGATCTCCTGGAAAAGGGAATGGCACAGTCTTCTTGCCTGGAGAATTCTGTGGACAGAGGAACCTGGTGGACTACAGTCCATGGGTTGCAAAGAGTTGGACACGACTGAGCAACTAACACTATGTTTAAGTCTAGTGCGTGAGGGGATCATATGACCTTTCTACACTGAGTATGTATAATGTCTTTGGAATAGGAACAGAGCTGTTGTATAAAAGTGTCTTTTCCTGGGTCTAGAAATGAAACTTAATTTTTAAGTTGGTATGAAGTCTTTTCTCAGAAAGAGCAGTCTTGTCTTTTATGGCACCTGCCTGGCTTATTAGCTAATGTGGTTTCCTGGCCATTCACAATATATCTATATGTTTCAGTGAGTTCTTAAGTAGTATTTAGCCTCTTCCTGCTATACATAAATATTAAGGTAGTGTAGAATACTTTTGAGCAGCAGTGTTCTGCTTTGCAACACTCTAGTAGGTCCTAGTAGTTTTTTCTAGTATTTTGTCTTGTCTTTGATTTTCTAAAAAAAAAGCCCACACTGGCATCTAAAAATTTTTTGGAAATTCTGAATTTGACTTTTCTGTTGATAAGAGACTTTACTGACCTCTCAGTGAGAAGTAAGCATTTTAAATTTCTTCACCCTGATCCATTTCTGTTGAACAAATGTGTCATTGTACTAGGATCAGATACTCAAAGGTGAATAAGAAGCCATTCTCACCCTTGAAAAACTTATACTCTAGGCTCTTCATTCCATTTTCCAATAAAGAAAATGAAAGACAAAATTTACATAAGCATAAATTATTCCCCAGCTTTTTTATGTAGTTCCTCAGACCTTTTGACCAGATGGCTTCCTGCCTAACCATGTTCAAGCTAGCTTCTTCCCATGTACTGGAAGCGGAAGTGTTCCCAAGATGCTGGTTAGATTATACTTCAGTTTCTGAATAGCTAGCCTGAAAGCTGAAATTGTTGAAACTCTTTCATGCCCAAGCCTCTAGATACCACTTGTCTTTTAGAGTTCTCTACTTTTTACCTAATTGAGGGCTTTTTGGAGTTTTATGTACAAAGCTTGCAATCTTACATGCTTTTCAAACTCTTATGGGAAGCCATTCATTTATAATGAAGAAAGTAGCTGAATTGTCAGGTAAGGTACTATAGCCACAACTTCCCATCCCATTTACTGCAGTAAAAAATTCCCATCATCCAAGGCATTCTTTGAAAACTGTGGATTACTTCAGATCTTGTATTTTTTAAAAAAGTTACACTATTCCCTGCAGCTTATATTACCGATCTGTTAGACCCTAGTGAATTTTGCTATAGCAACCGGCTTTCATAATCAATTTGAAGGGTAATTTATTCTTACAATATGAGTAAATTGAGTTTTGTGGCTATATTATAACCTATCATTAGAACTACTAAATCCAATCCAAGTATAATGAAAATGGTTTCTTAAGACTTCTTCCTTTAAAAGTATATTAGATATACTGAGTCAGAATGGCTACAGATTTAGAATTTTGAGCAACAGTTTGAAAGTCTTGGCAGTTTACCCTGAAACTTCACAAGTAGACTCCATAGCTGACTCTTAGAAGAATTGAGAAAGGCTGTCAGTTAGATTTCATCTTATCTTCTAAAAGGAATACTAACATTTGAGGTACTGCTCTCCATTTGGAATAACATATCAAAGAGTCTTTTCTGAAAGGTAGTTCCTGATCTTTTCTGAATAAAACTGTAAGGAGGAAAGAATAACTTCATAATTTATATTTTATTACCTAATGAACTGCTTGATTTATTAAATTCCTCAGTGTCTAATTAGGATAGTTCTGAACCAAAATTCTAGTTATGGCATAGCATTTCTATTTATACAGTGTTACTTAAGCACCATTTAAAAATTTTGTATGATGTCATAGGAGATATGGTTATGTTTAAAATTAAGTTAAAAATGAATTGACCCAAAACACTGAATTATACTATTGTTGTTGTTCATTCGCCAAGTCATGTCCAACTCTTTGTGACCCATGAACTGCAGAATGCCAGGCTTCCCTGTTCTTCACTATCTCCCTGCATTTGCTCAAATCCATGTGCATTGAGTCAGTGTTGCCGTGCAACCATCTCATCCTTTGTTGCCCCCTTCTCCTCTTGCCGTTCAGTCTTCCCTGGAATCATGATCTTTTCCAGTGAGTCAGCTCTTTGCATCAGGTGGCCAAAGTCTTGGAGCTGCAGCATCAGTCCTTCCAATGAATATTCAGGACTGATTTCCTTTAGGATTGACTGGTTTGTTCTCCCTGCTATCCAAGGGACTCTCAAGAGTCTTCTCCAGCACCACAGTTCAAAAGTGTCAATTCATTAGTTCTCCGCTCTTTATGGTCCAACTCTCACATCCAGACACAACTAATGGAAAAACCATAGCTTTGACTATATAGAGCTTTATTGGCAAAATGTTGTCTATGCTTTTTAATACACTGTCTAGGTTTGTCATAGCTATTATTCCAAGGAGCAAGTGTCTTTTAATTTTGTGGCTACAGTTACCATCTGCATTGATTTTGGAGCCCAAGAAAATGAAATCTGACATGGTTTCCATATTTTCCCCATCTGTTTGCCATGAAGTGATGGGACCGGATGCCATGTTCTTCATTTTTTGAATGTTGAATTTTAAACCAGCTTTTACACTCTCCTCTGTCACTTTCTTCAAAAGGCTCTTTAGTTCTTCACTTTCTGCCATTAAAGTGATATCATCTGTGTATCTGAGGTTGTTGCGAGTTCTCCCTACAATCTTAACTCCATCCAGCATTTTGCATGATGTACTGTGCTTATAAGTTAAATAAGCATGGTGACAATTTACAGCCTTGACGTACTTCTTTCCCAATTTGGAACCAGTCCATTGTTCCATGTCCAGTTCTAACTGTTGCTGGTTGTCTTGCATACAGGTTTCTCAGGAGGCAGGTAATATGATCTGGTATTCTCATCTCATTAAGAATATTCCGCAGTTTGTTGTGATCCATAGTCAAAGGCTTTAGCGTAGTCAGTGAAGCAGTAGTAGAAGGTTTTTTTGGAATTCCCTTGCTTTTTCTATGATTCAGCATATTTTGGCAATTTGATCTCTTGTTCCTCTGCCTTTTCTAAATCCAGCTTGTACATCTGGAAGTCCTCAGTTCACGTACTGTTGATGCCTAGTTTGAAGAATGTAAAGCATAATCTTGCTGTCATGTGAAATGAGTGCAATTGTACGGTAATTTGAACATTCTTTGGCATTGCCTTTCTTTGGAATTGGGATGAAAACTGACCTTTTCCAGTCCTGTGGCCATTGTTGAGTTTTCCAAATTTGTTGGCATAATGAGTGCAGCACTTTAACAGCATCATCTTTTAAGATTTGAAATAGATCAGCTGGAATTCCATCACCTCCACTATCCTTGTTCATAGTAATGCTTCCTAAGGCCCACATGACTTCACACTCCAGAATGTCTGACTCTAGGTGAGTGACCACATCATCGTGGTTATCTGGGTCATTAAGAGGTTTTTTGTATAGTTCTTCTGTGTATTTTTGCATTTTCTTAATCTCTTCTGCTTCTGTTAGGCCCTTGCCATTTTTATCCTTTAATGTGCCTATCTTTATATGAAATATTCCCTTGGTATCTCCAGTTTTCTTAAAGAGACCCCTAGTCTTTCCCATTTTATTGTTTTCCTCTATTTCTTTACATTGGTCACTTATCTCAGCTATTTGTAAGGCCTCCTCAGACAATCACTTTGACTTCTTGAATTTTTTTTTCTTGGGCATGATTTTGGTCATCACCTCCTGTTCAATGTTATGAACCTCCGTCCATAGTTCTTCATACATTCTGTCTACCAGATCTAGTCCCTTGAATTTATTCATTACCTCCACTGTATAATCATAAGCAATTTGATTTAGGTCATACCTAAATGAGCTTGTGGTTTTTCCTGCTTTCTTCAATTTGAGCCTGAATTTTATAATAAAGAGCTGATGATCTGAGCCACAGTTAGCTCCAGGTCTTGTTTTTCCTGACTGTATAGAGCTTCTCCATCTTCGATTGCACAGAATAGAATCAGTCTGATTTTGGTACTGACAATTCCTTAGTGGAATGCATACCAAACAAACTCTGAAAGAAGCTTGTAGAAGGATATATAATAAAATTATAATTATGTAAACATTGCCAGTAATTTTATTTACTTTTCTTTGTTTTTCTATGTTTCTTAGTTTTCTAAAATAAAACTAGATTAATCCTTTCCAGAGTAGAAAAATATTTGTGGTTTAGATTTTTTTTAATCAAGGATTAAAATTAAGTATTTCTCTGTAAATATCGGCTTTTCTTTATAAATTGATAGAATTTCCAGTGTCCTGAAATATCATTAAAATAAGTAATAATTTCTTTAAATAACAGAATCCTTGAAAGCAAAACACAGGAAGAAATTCAACTCATAGTATAATGACAGTTTAAAATTAGGCTCATAACTAAAATTAGTTTATTCTTTTACAGGAGTTGAAACCTGATGTAGTAACTAAATCTGCTCTTGGTGAAGATATCAGCTTTGAAAAAATCTGCAAAAAGGTACTTTTGCAGTAAGTTGTATTTCTTTTGGGAATAGTTCCGTATTCTTGACCTCATTTTTTCTTTTCACTTTTTTTCCTTGAATAAACCAGTTACTATTAGTGTATGATGATTTTTCCTATTTGAGCTCTACTGTTGCTACCAAAAAATATTTTTATGATAATTAATGAATTTTACCTTATTCTTATATCACACCTCCAGGGACCTTAAAAGGTATGTTGAAGTTAATGTGGCATTTGTGTGCTAGACTGCAATTAGTCTGTTAATCTTATTATTTAGAACAAAGATTTTTTATTTTTTCCAAATACTAGTTTTTATAAACATTTAATCTCTGCATTTATTCTATGGAAATTATTCTATCCCCTTTTATAAGTAAGGAAACTGAAGCTCAGAAAGTAAGAAGTGAACTAATTAAGAGTACACCACTGTTATGTTCACAGTTACTTACATGGACTTTTACCCAGATCTTCTGCCCCTTGCGTTTGCTACACTAGCTTCATTCTTGCTTTTCCCTCTTTTTCATTTCTGCCCACTTTGCTGAAGCCTACATGACAGTTCCACCAGGGAACAGATTTTGAATTAATTGATTTTTGTAACTGTTGAATTTCTCTTTTCACTTTTATTCACGTTTGCTTTAATTTGTATTATTTCTTCCTCTTGCATTTGTGTTTACTTTGCTCTTTCCTCTGGTTTCTTAATTTGGAAGCTTAAATTACTAATTTAGACATTTATTTTTTTTTCCCTAATATAAACATTTAGTGCAGTAAAATTCCCTCTAAGCACTGCTTTAGCTACATCTTATAAATATGATATGTTGTATTTTATTTTCTTTGATTTTAAAATGTTTAAATTTCCTTTGAAATTTCACTTTTAACCTATGGTTTAATTAGATGGTATTGTTTAATTTCTGAACAATTAGAGGATTTGGGGTACCTTTTTGTTTTCCTTATGATCCATGAGCATAGTTTTTATGATTGTTATTCTTTTAACTTTAATATTTACATTATTTGTTCAGAATATGGCTTATCTTGGTGAATATTTCATGTGCACTTGAAAACAATATTATTATATTGAGATCAGTGTCCTGTAAATGTCACTTAGGTCAAACTGATTGATGGTGTTGTACAGATGATTTACAGCTTTACTGACTTCCTACCTGCTTGTTTTATTGATTACTAGGAGAGATGTGTTGGAATCTACAACTATAAATGGCAGTTTTCCTACTACAGCTTTAAGGGAAAAAAATACTCTTAACTCTACATTTATGTACACTAGTACTCATTTCTCTGCAATTAATTGATATTAGACATTAGAATTTTAAAACATTTTATTGTAAGAAGGTCAGAAAATGAAAGATTGTTGCCTGTTTGAGGAGAGGGAACATTTGTTGTTGTTGTTATGGTCCTTGTTAGGAAAGCAACACCAAAAAGTCAGGAGCATGATTTTACAGCTTCCTTATTTTGATTCTGCCTGATTCTACAGTAAATATTCTTACTTCATAGCATTCATTCATAGAGATGAAAAAAATTTAGTTCTGTAATACTTTTTTACTTGGTGTGTATGTTTCTAACAAAATACTGACATGTTAAGTTAGAATAGTGGTAATTGTATAAAAATATGGTAGAATATATTTGTTTTCTCTTGAGAGTTTAAAAAAATAATAATTTAAGGTTTTTACCAGAATAAAATTTTTTTTTCATTTTCTGGTTGCTGCACCCTAAAAATATCTCAGTAATATTTAATTTACGATGGGATTAAAAACCAATTTATTTTTGTTGCCTAATATTATGTTTCCATTTAAATTTCAGCACTAAAGCTTGACACTTGTTTTTTAATTTGAACTTGAAAATATCCAAAATAATGTGTCTTTGTCTTTTTTTTTTTAACTTTTCAGTCTGATTGTTTTCACTTGGAAGGTTACTGCTAGTTAATGCATGTGTAGTGTTTGTAAAATCAGGTTTCTTTAGTGCATCTTATTTAATTTACAGCCTTTTGTTTAACCTCCCAGTGTGTGAAATGTCATCCTAAAAATGCGGAAATGAGTCTGTATTTGCTTATCATTTATATTTTCTAAATAGCAAAAATTCATTTGCATATTACTAGATTTATAGTCATGAGATATATAATAAACACATAGAAAGTTTGGATCAAACTGGAATGTTGTCAAGCAAAAAAAAAAAAAATTTCATTACATTTCTGCCCTTTCAGTACCTTCCTCCAAATGAAAGGAAGGAAAGGGAGGTGGAGAAGGACAAAGGAAGACAGTTCTGTTTTATAGTTCTTGATGGAACCCTTGAGGATTTAGAGCCAAGGGAAATTGCCTTGTTTAAGAATGGTTTCAGATTCCTCCAGAGCTATTTGATTTCACCTATTTTGTTGCTGTTTTGTTTCGTTTATGATATTCTTCCCATTGAATTAATGTTCTTCTGTATCAGAACATGTTAATAAATTAACTGAGTGTCATGGAGAGAAGACTGATCGGTTTGCCACAGGAAGGGAAGTTAATTAGATGACCAAAGAGGTAGTAATAAGGCTATTACATAGAGCTTATACATTTGAAGCTGTCTAACCATCAGAATAGAGCAGAACAAGCTGATTTGTGTAACTCCTTAGAGCTTGCTTCGTTTTTCCATATACGTTAGTATCTCAGTTGATCTTACAGCATTGATATCAAGTGAAAACATTCATGTGTGCACATGTGTGTGTAGTAATACTAGTAGTATCTTCATTTCCAAATTCAGAAATGGTTAGAAAGATTAAGTAGCCAGTTAATATTTGTATGAGAATTTTAAAACTATAGAGTTTGGGCACTAGAACTGTGACATTTCCAAACAATTATTGCCAGAATTTCAAGGATTTCTCAAGTCCAAATGTCAATTATATGCAGAACAGTTGGCCAGGCACTATGGAAAAAAGGAAGGGAATAGAACATAGTTATTTTAAAGGATAAGAGGAAGCAAATTAATATTTGCTAACATCTACTGGTAGCTGACTTGTTAGATACTTTATATACATTAGCTTTCTCATTAAGATGATAATGATCTCATTTAACAGATGAGACAGTGGGCCCAGAAGGGTCAAAATATACCTGTGGTCAATCAGTAGGAAATGTTAGATCCAAGGTTTAGACAACCAAAGTCTCTGCCTGCAAAATGAAATTTTAGGACAAAAGGATAGAATACATCTCTATATGTAAGACAGCATTTTGGAATCATGGGATTTTAACAGTTTAATGAATACAGAAAAATCTCCTGTTTCCTAAATGTGGACTCTAAGCCCTTTGCTTGTTAACCACAATTCTTCTGATTCAACTAAAGGGACTGTTTCTTATTAGATTTCTAAATGTTTTTAATAAATACAAATATAAATGTGTTGACTTCTATCTTTAGGAAAAACCTAGAGTTGAAGTCGAGTTAATGTTAAAAGTACTGCTACTAGCTTTCTACCTGTATGAGTTCCTTTAGTCAATTTGATTTTTATTTTTAACTGATGGAAGATTGCTTTACTATGATGTTTTGGTTTCTGCCATAAGCAGCACATTACAGTCTATTCATGCTGCTTATGGCAGAAACCAACACATCATTGTGTATTTATATACCCTGTCTCTTGAGCCTCCCTCCACTCACTCCAACCCATCCCTCTAGGTCATCACAGAGCACCAGGTTGAGCTCCCTGTATTTATAGCAATTTCCATTAACTGTTTTACACATAATAGTATGATACACATGATAATATCAATATATATACAAGACAACAGGTGTGGACACAAGTCTGTTCTGTACTAGGTTTTTCAGTACCATTTTTCTAGATTCCATATATATGTGTTAATATATGATACTTGTTTTTCTCTTTCTGGTTTACTTTACTCCGTATAAGAGGCTCTAGGTTCATCCACCTCACTACAACTGACTCAAATTTGTTCCCTTTTATAGCTGAGGAATGTTTCATTGTATTTATGTACCACATCTTTACCCATTCATCTGTCGATGGGTATCTAGCTTGCTTCCATGTCCTAGCTATTATAAATATTATTGCAGTGAACATTGGGATACATGTGTCTTTTAGAATTGTGTTTTTCTCAGGGTATATGCCCAGTAATGGATTTGCTGGGACATATGGTAGATTTATTTATAGTTTTTTAAGGAATGTCCATACTGTTTCCCATAATGCAGGAGCATTCCCTTTTGTCCACATCGTCTCCAGCATTGATTGTAGATTTTTTGGTGATGACCATTCTGACTGGTGTGAGGTGATGCCTTATTGTAGTTTTGATTTGCATTTCTCTAATAATAAGTGATGTTGAGCATCTTTTCATGTGTTTATTAGCCATCTCTATATTTTCTTTGTGGAGAAATGTCTGTTTAGGTCTTCTGCCCATTTTTGATTGGGTTGTTAGTTTTTTTTATATTGAGCTGTATGAGCTGCTTATATATTTTGGAGACTAATCCTTTGTCAGTTGCTTCATTTGCGGTTAATTTCTCCCATTCTGAGAGTTATCTTTTCGGGTTGTTTATGGCTTTCTTTGGTGCGCAAAAGCTTTGAAGTTTTATTAGGTCTCATTTGTTTATTTTTGTTTTTATTTCCATTAATCAAGGAGGTGGGTCAGAGAGAATATTGCTGTGATTTATGTCAGAGAGTAGTGCCTAAGTTTTCGTCTAAGAGCTTTATAGTTTCTGGTCTTAACATTTAAGTCTTTAATCCATTTTGAGTTTATTTTTGTGTGTGTTGTTAGGAAGTGTTCTAATTTTATTCTTTCACATGTAGCTGACCAGTTTTCCCAGAACCACTTATTGAAGAGGTTTTCTTTTCTCCACTGTTTATTTTTGCCTCCTTTGTCAAGAATAAGGTGCCCATGTGTCCATGAGTTCATCCCTAGGATTTCGGTCTTACTTCATTGGGGTACACTTCTGCTCTGTGCCAGTACCATGCTGTCTTAGGTGACTGCGGCTTTGTAGTGGAGTCTGAGGCCAGGGAGCTGACACCTCCCGCTGGGCTTTTCTTTCTGATGACTGCTTTGGCTGTTTGTCATCTTTTGTGTTTCCATGCAAATTGTGAAATGTTTTGTTCTAGTTCTGTGGAAAATGCCATTGATAATTTGATAGGAATTGCATTGATTTGTAGATTGTTTTGGGTAGTACGCTAATAAAGTGATGTTCAAAATTGTCCAAGCCAGGCTTCAGCAATACGTGAACTGAGAACTTCCAGATGTTCAAGCTGGTTTTAGAAAAGGCAAAGGAACCAGAGATCAAATTGCCAACACCCACTGGATCATCGAAAAAGCAAGAGAGTTCCAGAAAAACATCTATTTCTGCTTTATTGACTACGCGAAAGCCTTCGACTGTGTGGATCACAATAAACTGTGGAAAATTCTGAAAGAGATGAGCATACCAGACCACCTGACCTGCCTCTTGAGAAACCTGTATGCAGGTCAGGAAGCAACAGTTAGACCTGGACATGGAACAACAGACTGGTTCCAAATAGGAAAAGGAGTATGTCAAGGCTGTATATTGTCACCCTGCTTATTTAACTTATATGCAGAATACATCATGAGAAATGCTGGGCTGGATGAAGCACAAGCTGGAATCAAGATTTCCAGGAGAAATATCAATAACCTCAGATATGCAGATGACACCACCCTTATAGCAGAAAGTGAAGATGATCTAAAAAGCCTCTTGATGAAAGTGAAAGAGGAGAGTGAAAAAGTTGGTTTAAAGCTCAACATTCAGAAAACTAAGATCATGGCATCTGGTCCGATCACTTCATGGGAAATAGATGGGGAGAGAGTGGAAACAGTGTCAGACTTTATTTTTTTGGGCTCCAAAATCACTGCAGATGGTGACTGCAGCCATGAAATTAAAAGACACTTACTCCTTGGAAGAAGAGTTACGACCAACCTAGACAGCATATTAAAAAGCAGAGACATTACTTTGTCAACAAAGGTCCCTCTAGTCAAGGCTGTGGGTTTTTTTTTTTTTTTTTTTTTTTTTCTTTTTTTTTTTTTTTTTTTTATTTCAACTACAGAGGGCAGGTCTTTATTCCCAATCCCGATCCCCCCTCCCACCTCCCTCTCCACCCGATTCCTCTGGGTCTTCCCAGTGCACCAGGCCCAAGCACTTGTCTCATGCATCCCACCTGGGCTGATGATCTGTTTCACCATAGATAGTATACATGCTGTTCTTTTGAAATATCCCACCCTCACATTCTCCCACAAAGTTCAAAAGTCTGTTCTGTATTTCTGTGTCTCGTTCTGTTTTGCATATAGCGTTATCATTACCATCTTTCTAAATTCCATATATATGTGTTAGTATGCTGTAATGGTTTTTATCTTTCTGGCTTACTTCACTCTGTATAAGGGCTCCAGCTTCATCCATTCTCATTAGGACTGGTCAAATGATATTTCTTTTAATGGCTGAGTAATATTCATGGTGTATATGTACCACAGCTTCCTTATCCATTCATCTGCTGATGGGCATCTAGGTTGCTTCCATGTCCTGGGCCTATTATAAACAGTGCCTGCGTATGAACAATGGGGTGCACGTTGTCTCTTTCAGATCTGGTTTCCTCAGTGTGTATGCCAGATAAGTGGGATTGCTGGGTATATGGCAGTTCTATTTCCAGTTTTTTAAGAAATCTCCACACCGTTTTCCATAGCGGCTGTACTAGTTTGCATTCCCACCAACAGTGTAAGAGGGTTCCCTTGTCTCCACACCCTCTCCAGCATTGATTGCTTGTAGACTTTGGATAGCAGCCATCTTGACTGGCGTGTAATGGTACCTCATTGTGGTTTTGATTTGCATTTCTCTAATAATGAGTGATGTTGAGCATCTTTTCATGTGTTTGTTAGCCATCTGTATGTCTTCTTTGGAGAAATGTCTGTTTAGTTCTTTGGCCATTTTTTGATTGGGTCATTTATTTTTCTGGAATTGAGCTGCAGGAGTTGCTTGTATATTTTTGAGATTAATCCTTTGTCTGTTGCTTCATTTGCTATTATTTTCTCCAATCTGAGGGCTGTCTTTTCACCTTACTTATAGTTTCCTTTGTTGTGCAAAAGCTTTTAAGTTTCATTAGGTCCCATTTGTTTATTTTTGCTTTTATTTCCAATATTCTGGGAGGTGGGTCATAGAGGATCTTGCTGTGATTTATGTCAGAGAGTGTTTTGCCTATGTTCTCCTCTAGGAGTTTTATAGTCTCTGGTCTTACATTTAGATCTTTAATCCATTTTTGAGTTTATTTTTGTGTACGGTGTTAGAAAGTGTTCTAGTTTCATTCTTTTACAAGTGGTTGACCAGTTTTCCCAGCACCACTTGTTAAAGAGGTTGTCTTTTTTCCATTTTATATCCTTGCCTCCTTTGTCAAAGATAAGGTGTCCATAGGTTCGTGGATTTATCTCTGGGCTTTCTATTCTGTTCCATTGATCTATATTTCTGTCTTTGTGCCAGTACCATACTGTCTTGATGACTGTGGCTTTGTAGTAGAGTCTGAAGTCAGGCAGGTTGATTCCTCCAGTTCCATTCTTCTTTCTCAAGATTACTTTGGCTATTCGAGGTTTTTTGTATTCCATACAAATTGTGAAATTATTTGTTCTAGTTCTGTGAAAAATATTACCGTTTGGTAGGCTTTTTGATAGGATTGCCATTGAATCTATACGGACTGCTTTGGGTAGAATAGCCATTTTGACAATATTATTGTTTCTTCCAATCCCAGGAACACGGATATGTTTCTCCATCTGTTTGCTGTCCTCTTTGATTTCTTTCATCAATGTTTTATAGTTTTCTATGTATAGGTCTTTTGTTTCTTTAGGTAGATATACTCCTAAGTATTTTATTCTTTTTGTTGCAATGGTGAATGGTATTGTTTCCTTAATTTCTCTTTCTGTTTTTCATTGTTAGTATATAGGAATGCAAGGGATTTCTGTGTGTTAATTTTATATCCTGCAACTTTACTATATTCATTGATTAGCTCTAGTAAGTTTCTGGTAGAGTCTTTAGGGTTTTCTATGTAGAGGATCATGTCATCTGCAAACAGTGAGAGTTTCACTTCTTCTTTTCCTATCTGGATTCCTTTTACTTCTTTGTCTGCTCTGATTGCTGTGGCCAGAACTTCCAACACTATGTTGAATAGTAGTGGTGAGAGTGGGCACCCTTGTCTTGTTCCTGATTTCAGGGGAAATGCCTTCAATTTTTCACCATTGAGGGTGATGCTTGCTGTGGGTTTGTCATATATAGCTTTTATTATGTTGAGGTATGTTCCTTCTATTCCTGCTTTTTGGAGAGGTTTAATCATAAATGAGTGTTGAATTTTGTCAAAGGCTTTCTCTGCATCTATTGAGATAATCATATGGTTTTATCTTTCAATTTGTTAATGTGGTGTATTACATTGATTGATTTGCGGATATTAAAGAATCCTTGCATTCCTGGGATAAAGCCCACTTGGTCATGGTGTATGATTTTTTTAATATGTTGTTGGATTCTGTTTGCTAGAATTTTGTTAAGACTTTGCATCTATGTTCATACTAGTGCATATATGGCCTGTATTTCTTTTTTTGTGCATCTTTGTCTGGTTTTTGGATTAGGGTGATTGTGCCTCATAAGAATGAGTTTGGAAAGCTTACCTTCATCTGCAGTTTTCTGGAATAGTTTGAGTTAAGATAGGTGTTAAGCTCTTCTCTAAATTTTTTGGTAGAATTCAGCTCGTGAAGCCAGTCTGGTCCTGGGCTTTTGTTTGCTGGAAGATTTTGATGACAGTTCGATTTCCTTGCTTGTGATGGGTCTGTTAAGATCTTCATATTTCTTCCTGGTATCAGTTTTGGAAAGTTTATACTTTTCTAAGAATTGTCCATTTCATCAAGTTGTCCATTTTATTGGCCATAGAGCTGCTGGTAGTAGTCCTCTTATGATCCTTTGTATTTCAGTGTTGGTCTGATTGGATCTCTCCATTTTCATTTCTAATTTGTAATTTGTTTTCTCTCTGTCTTAATGAGTCTTGCTAATGGGTTTGTCAATTTTGTTTACTTGTTTCAAAAAACCAGCTTTTAGCTTTGTTGATTTTGCCTGTGCCGTCTCTTTAGTTTCTTTTGCATTTATTTCTGCCCTGATTTTTAAGATTTCTTTCCTTCTGCTAACCCTGGGGTTCTTCATTTCTTCCTTCTCTAATTGCTTTAGGTGTAGAGTTAGGTTATTTATTTGGTTTTTTTCTTGTTTCTTGATGTAAGCCTGTAATGCTATGAACCTTCCCCTTAGCACTGCTTTTACAGTGTCCCATAGGTTTTGGGTTGTTGTGTTTTCATTTTCATTCATTTATATACATATTTTGATTTCTTTTTTGATTTCTTCTATGATTTGTTGGTTATTCAGAAGCGTGTTATTTAGCCTCCATATGTTTGAAGTTTTAACAATTTTTTTCCTGTAATTGA